>NC_081829.1:78176260-78201260 GCF_030867095.1 Alligator mississippiensis | reverse complement strand
ACCCTGGAGATTCCTAGAGGCACATCTTTTCAAACAGAGAAAGCTGGGCAAGTGCTTTTAGGGCTTGAGGGGCCCAGTCCTGTGTGGGAATTCCTAGGGTGCATAGTAGCAGGCCCCTCAAGTCCCAGAAGAACACACTTCCTGTTGTGCCACAGTATCAATGGGGAAGAAAATGGGTGATACGTTTCACCCAATGAAGAAGATCAGCTATGTTGGCATTGTGTGTGAGCAGGCCTAGTTCAGATAATCTAACATGATACTCATTATTACTATATAGATATCCTCAGCATGCAGGTGTCCTGGTATTCCCTTTGCCCACTGACCACAGCCCTCTTATAGCAAACATTTTCAGAGAAAATCAAACTCCTGCTTATAATGCAGTCTAATGCAGTCTCGTTAGTCAAGTCTTATCTAAGTTATATTGCCTGCCCAGAGCAGCTGGAGAGTGTAGGAATTTCCAGGCTTCCCCCATACTTTCCTGACACAAAGCAGCATTCCTTTGCCAGGATACAGCAGTGGTAAACCAAGGCTAAGTATACACTTGTCTTAAAGTAATTGTAAATTTTATTTAACAGGAAGCAAAATTAGAGAGTATTCCAAAATAATAAGTAGCAGAATATTTCAAAGATATTTTCTATGAAAAGTGTGATGAAGAGATGATCAAAGTAAATCATGGAAATTCTGATCTCTAGGAGTTATACGTCTGTCTTGCTTTTTGAGATTGTATGACTTCAGTGGGAGCTGAATCTAGAATAAGACAATGCAGCAGTTTTTTTCCTTGTATAATGAACTTTAATGTTTCAAATAACCTGGGTGGTTCTTTGTATGTTCTACAGTAGCTGGTTTCTTTTCATATTCTAGTATTTACTCAAATACTATATTACATGTAACAAGGTGTTCTTACCCAATTCCATTGATTACTTTTAACCATTGAGCATTAAAACTCATTAGCATCTTCCCTCAACATCTTGTTGAATAGAATACCTTATTACCATGCAAATAGAAATAGATCCTATTTCGAAGCAGACCAAATGTTATTTTTCGTATCGTAACTTTGAGAACTGTAGTATAACAGTAAAAATTAAACTAAAGCAAAATTAAAGTAGAATTCACATTAAATATGCAAGGCTATCACAATATGGTTTTCCAAAAGCTAGTTTAAAAAAAAATCAGTTTGGGCACTGAAATCATAATGATTCAGCTTCCCATTTTAACAGCTAACATTTCAACTTGGATGCAGTGGTTAATAGAAAATAAAGCTGGACAGCCCTTTCCAAAAGATTAAATAAGGCCTTCATTCATTTGGCAAAATACATCAACACTTTCCCACTTCTCCCTCCCTTTTGCAAATTTGCCATTTCATTAAGTGAGAACTTAAAAAAATCTTAAACTATCTTAAAAACACTTCAGAATACACCTACAACCTGGATATGTCAGATTTTGGAAACTGGAGGTTACATTTATTGGCTGACTTAAAATATTGAATTTGATAGGTGCACTTCACTAGTGAATCTTGAAACTGTTCTGTTTTTGCATATTCTTCATAAACTAATAATATAGGCATTACTACTGATCCAAACCTAAAAGATTATGTGATGTGTTCTATGAGGAAAACTTGCTTTCTTCTTTTACTACATATCTGATATGTACCATTTGTTTAAAATACTGACGTGTTTCTTGGTTACAAAATCCCCTATACCTGCCACCTTTTTTGGTCTAATCTTATTCTTTCCAGCTTTATGCTAATATAATTGCCTGTACTTTGCATAGAAGTGACAGCAAAAATAGACTGTATAGGAGTGTTCCTTCACTATCTTAGTATATTGATAATATCTCTGCACTCTGGGTGCAAGTAGGGTTACCATATTTCTGGTTTCAAAAAGAGGACACCTGTTGGGGGGGGGGGGGATAATAATATGATTATGTGGGGGCAGCAATGTGCCCTGCCCCTACCTCTTACTTTCAAGGCACAGCTCCCCAAGCCCCCCTGCTGCCCCTCACTCCCGACCCACAGTAGCCCACCCCCCAGACTATGCTGTTGCCCCTCACTCTCAACTCTCAGCCCCCTGGCACTGCCTGTGCTCTACGCTCCCAACCCATAGTCCCCCACCCCCTCTAGTGCTGCTCACTCCCAAGCTACAGCCGCTACAGCCCTGCTGGTGCCCCTCACTCCTGACCTACAGCCCCCTGCTCCCTTCAGCCCTGCAGTGTCTCCCAGCTGCCATACCCCTGTGAGCAAGGGCATTGGCCCTGGTGCTGCCAGCCAGGTCATGCAGCTCCCTGCTGACCCTGAAGGGCGCCCCCACCCCATTGCCCTGCTGGAGGGATAGGCACCTCCCCTGCTTCCCTTGCCTTGCTGCAGCCGTAGTGTCTGGACAGTGCAGACACCTGCCCTCCTCACCCACCCCCAGCACGCACGCTCGTGCGCGCACACACACACACACACACACACACACACACACACACACACACACACACGACAGTCCCCCAAGCCCTGGCCCTCCAGACCCCATAGACTTATCTGCATGCAGTTGTTTGGGCTGCTCCCACCACCCTGCCTGGCTGCATGCCAGCAATGTGCATGTTCACACTTAGATGCACATGGTGCCCCCTGCTTTCACTTGCCCTTCTCCCCTCTTCTCCCAGCCCCAAGCAGCTCCTTCCTAGGGCAAGCTGGGAAGTGCCGGGAAAAACTTTGATGTTGAGCAGTACAAAATCCCAGACGTTTGTTGATATTTTAAAAGACTGCTCAGATGGAGATGGGAAGACCCAAAAAGAGGACATGTCCAGGAAAACCCAGACATATGGTAACCGTAGGTGTAAGGCATTCCTATTCTGATTTGATGGCTCACTTTACAATGTTCAGTTATTAGACTTGCATAAAAAAGTGAAGCATTGGGACCCATAGCTCATGCATTTCCAAAGGGAGGAAAATTTGGATGACAAAATCTCTCTCCTGTATAGAACTCGTTTTTTTCTAATTTCCAAACTATTGAGTTGGTCAAGTATCAGACAAGCAAGCGTGTCCTTTGCATGTAATCTGTAAATTTGCTAGCTAAGTTTAGGTACCATAGTCTTTATTGATGTTGATTTAACCAAGCAGAAGTTGGCAGAGTTTGATTTTGCCCTCTCCCACCCCTCAGGTTCCAATTTCATTTTACATTCAGAAAACTACTGTGTGAAAAAACTTGATATAGGAATAACTGTCTTACAGGCTTACATATGTGCAGTTGTATGTCCACGTCATCAAAGGGATCTTGTACATGCAACTTTATTTTTGTTTGGAAATATGGGCCATAATATCTTCAGGAGTCAAAATTACATTAGTTAATTAAACGAATAACTTTAGTTAAATTTTTTTAAACTTAGCAAAAGCAATTGTCAGTAATGAATACCGAACAGAGAAAAACTCTTGGTAACTTTTCTTAAAGTAAAAAGGAATGTTCTCAATTTCCAAACTAGTAATAGTTAACATGGAACTGAATATTTAGGCAAGACACTGAATTTTCTATGCTTCTAGCCATGAGAGAGATCATAAACTGAAGAGTTTGTATTCCCCATTTGATAGCCTAATTTTAGAAAAGCTCAGACTATATAAGCTTCCGCAAAGGCATCCTGATATCAAGATTTAATTTTCCTGATTTTAATTTTCGTATACAGATAGTTAAAATAGACTGGCAGTCTGCACTTTACTAGCACGCTAAATGCTATGATTTTGCAATAGGAAATGAAATCTTTTTTATTGCTAAGAAGGACTCTTCTCACCCTCTCCCCAGAAGGACTCTTCTCACCCTCTCCTCATGAATAATAGTTTTGATAAATTCTGTTTTGATGTTTTGTTTAGGGTTGTTTTTTTCCAGGTGTAAGTGTTCCTTTTCTTGGTTAAAACTGATCACAGGTAATCCCATTAATACAGTAGACTTGGCAAAATTACTATCTTGTGGAAGTGTCTGAAATAATACTGTGCTTAGGAAATGTTCATTGGACTTTTTCTATCAGCTTAAAAAGTCAGATATTTCCTGTAGCATCTCTTATCCAAAATTCCTTATTTGGCACACTAGTGAACAGTATGTTATGCACTGGGGCTGCGCCTTTGAACAAGTTTTACACAATTTCCATGGTGGTATGCATAGTAAAAATCTCAAGTATAAGTAATCATGCCGTGTATCTACAGAACAGTGAATACTTCATATGTTTTCAGTTTGCTGAAAACATTAATAACTATTTGTTATGAATTGATAATATGCAAAGATACTGGAGCTTTTCTTTTAATTTCTGTTTAAGTGTTCACATATAGAAGTGCATACAGATTAAATTTACCCAATAAGTATCTTACATTCAAAAGCTTGTCTAACTCTATCCCAACTATACGGTTGGTTAAATAAAAGATATAATCCTAAGAAATCCTTGCCTCTTGCATGACTTCTGGACCATCACTACTACAGTATCTCTCTCACATGACAGGTAAAATTTGTAAAAGCTTTCTTGTCTGGAACATAATTTGTGTTTCATTTGCCAAATTAGAAAAAAGTAGGTTAACACGTATTATCTGCAAAATTTTCTCAAATGATCATTTTTCTATAGGGAACAAAGAACTTAAATCATTAACAAAACCTTGGTCTCATATATTTCTGCTTTATTTCTACTGTATTCTGAAGAAAGAAGAAAATGAAACCACACAAAGTAGTGATCAACATGTTCTCTTTACTTATTATACAAGAAGAGGTGTGCCATCCCTTCAAAAGTGGACCTGAAGAATTTAGCAAATCATCCCAGACTCTTTTTTTTAAGACACCACAGGTGTTCTAACTTTTTTCAAATTAGTTCTTTCCTTTCAAAGTTTCTCTTCAGTCTCTTTTGAGATTATTTACTGCTTGTTTGACACTATTCATTGTGAAGATGATTCAGTCCAACCATTTTATACTAAAATAATATTTTTGGAAGAAAGATTTCAGTAAAGCAACAGGTGCAAAATATAACTAAATCTTTCATTTGCATTGAAATCTACTCTGATATCCAAACAGTCCTAACAAATCTGTCTGAAAATTAATTTGGAAATTCCTATAAAGAATCTGTCCTAAATATCCTCTCCCCCCACCCCATCCATCCAATCAAGGACTTATTTTTGACTGGCAAAAATCATTTTATAAAAAGTAGCGTCTCTTACCACAATTATCAGGTAGTAGATAACTGTTATTTAATGTTGTTTTAGAATATTTTTAAAATCCAAGCCTCTTGGCATAATTCTGAAATTTCTAGTATAACTTCATTTTGGATTAGTAGGCTCGTCTGCTCAACAGCAGGACTTCATAATTATTCATATTAAATTATTATTGGTATGAAAATAATTTTCTATTTAGAAAAGTGGGTAAAACTCTGAAAGATTTTATGAACATAAATCTAATAATGCAGAAGAAAAGGCCAATCCTCAACTTTTGTATCTTTTTGGAGAATCCTCTTTGTAACAAAGTCATGGTTAGAAGTTCTGAATTTGATAACTGCAGACATTAATACAGGTTAGAAAGTCAGAAATAGCAGCGAGAGCCTTGTCCTCTTGAATCCCTAGTGCCAGGATATTTCTCTGGGAAGCAAAATTGCCTTTTTCATGAAAGAGTCAGTGTGTCACCAACTATGGATGAGTGCTATCAATTGTCTCATGAGACTATTTCATGGAATTTTTATTCTTGCCTCCAAACTGTGGCATAGTTCCCTCTTCACCTCTCAAATTGAATGAAATAAGAAGCTTTCTGTCTTAACATTTCAAAATCCTCCAATACTTCCATTCTCTCATTGTCAGACACACTTGGGTATTTTCTCCTTTTTTATTGATGAAAAATAACTGGAAATAGTATTCTCCTATAGAAGCTAAGAGGCTAAATATTTTGTACCAATTCTATCACCAGTCTGCTAGCCTCAATGGGTCTCCAAAATGCCTAATTTTATCATTGATCTCAGTGGCCCAAAGTGTTCTTGATTTGTTTTTTCAATTAATGCCAAATGACTCTTCCTTTATATTTTTTTTAACTTCATATCTTAGACCTAGACATTTCTGTAGCATTCTGGAGGAATGTTAAATTAATATTAAAAATAATTCCCTACCTGAAAAAGGAATGGTAGTGTTATTTATACAAGCTCAGTTTGCAACATGAAAGGTCTAGTATTCAGTTAATTCAGTCCCTGTGACATGTTGGACATAGCTTGAGATGTTTGTTTGTTTGTTTTAATACTTATCAACCAGAAGATGGAGGTATTCATATATATGGATGAATACAACTACAAAAATGCCTGTACACCAGACAAATCCTTCAATTTTCGAAGACTAATGACAACGTCCTTTGACCTGGTATATGGGTTCATCCCCACAGCTTTCCTTTTGTCATACCTTTTATTTCAATGGGACATGGAATTAAAGCTTTACCTTCCCAAGGGAATGTGAAACTCTTTCACCTCCTAGACCTTTAAGTCAGATCTGTCGACCGCTAACAGCCCCTTGAGTCTCTACTTCTAGAACAGCTTGAGCAAAAAAGATTATTCAGACCTGTAAATAAGTGTTCTGTGAGATAAATCCAGCAATAGTGTGGAGTCCATAATTATTCTGTTTTGAGAATAATATTTTTATTTTATTCCAATAAAATGTTGGACATTATATCACTATAAGTATAAACAATAATAAAAACCCTTTGAAAACTAGGAAGAAAAAAAGTTAGCCAAAAATAAGGGAGTGCTTACAAAAGCATGGGATTTAGGATTTTGCTCAACTCTCTCTTATTTTAATGTAGTTTGAACTAGATGGGAGGGGAGATTTCCAAAGTTAATGGCTGTCAGAGAGAATGTACTGCCAGAGGATTTCCTCTTCTACTAATTGTAAGAGACTACATAGCTGAGGTAGTATCCTAAATAGGAAACTCCCGAGTCATTACAGATGAAAATCAAGAACTGAATTCTACTCAGGCAGCCAGTGCATGTCATGGAGCAGGTCTCACTTTCAAGATAAATACAAGTGGAAGACCTGTTCCAGTCATCTGATTTTAAAATGATTGGTAAAGATATCATGGAGTAGTATGAAATACCACAGAAGAAATTGCCAAAACTTCCTTGACAGATATAGATTGAATGTAAATTGTCCAGGTGGCTCCTGCTTCTAGAATTGTTTAAAAATGTTCCTACCTGTGGAGCTACTCTGGAATAGGTAGTGTACTTTAAATTCATGCCCTGTCTACTGGAGACCTGAAACTATTTCCAGATTAACAAGTTTTTTGTAAAGGTGAAGCACGTACCTTTTCATTGAAGGGGAGATTTAATCTATGCTTTGTTTTCTGATGAATTATACTACTTGCATAATCTCTAGTAGCATAATCATTTGAATTTACCCAGATACTTGACAGCTCAGAATTTGCCCCAATCTGTTTCTCCCAAACATTTATAAGACACTCAACAGCATTGGCTGAATGAGAGAGAATATAAAGCAATGTCCTTTGCATTCTGAAAAGCAAACCACAGCCTCATTGTCAATCCTCCAAACAATCTCATAGAGCAGGTCAAAGTGGTATCCAATGGAAACAGGAATTTCAGAGAATCTTCTACAGGAAAATTCTGAGGAAAACTACACAAAATTTTTAATTCCAGCAGAGACTAAATTCTCAAGATGCGAAATTCAGTTTTGGGAATTTTTTCCTGCAACTGTAATATGTCCATCTACAACTAGGAACACCATTGTAACATTGTGAGACCAAAGTACAAGTAGAACTGTTGGGTACCTAAAGCAAATTTAATAATAGTCAAGCTGATCCTTTTAAAATGGGGATGGCACCAAATTCTCCAACACTGAAAGTCTGTATGCAATGTTTGTGTCCAAAGTAAATTTTTAGTTATGTACTCTTGAAAAATAGGGTTTACATTTGTAGACCTTGGCACAGCTTTAACTATAATAGTGTGAACAACACAGTTCTGAGGAAAACTAAAAATGTGTACTAGTACATTTTGGACTATTCCCTTATGAACTGCCCAGGCAGCATGAGAAGTGGCAGCATAGCTGTAAACAGGGAGGCCAAGGACCCTTTGCCTCTGTTTCACAGGCTGCTCCAAACAGCTGCACTATTATTCACAGAAAAAATTACTGTAGAAAAACACTTGGTAAACTTGTAATAAATCCAACAGACTAGCTCTTCTGCAGTGTGCCAGGCTCTGGGATGAAGGTTTAATACAAAACTTCATTGTGATAAAGTCCTAGGTTCAAATCATAGTTCCTGGGATCAAAAGAAATACAGGCCTCAATCTGTTTTGTGGATTTTGTTGGCAGTTGAACTGATATATGAGACCTTATTGTTCCTTATACCACTTTAACAGATTTAAAGAAAACCTCAGTTTTGTTAAATAAATTCAAATTTTGTTTATAAATTACCCATGTACAGAAGCAGGTAGCATAATAACCAGTCTGTCATATTTTCATGCACACAGTTTTGTTTTAGGATTTTTTTAAATATAAACTGGGCTCTAAAAGTCTAGAAACTCCTATTAGAATTTGTGCAACTTTTTTCTCTTCCCTTCAACCCAGGTTAACATTCATCTTTTTAGAGGATCGTTGTCTTTTAGATTCTAGACTTCCCAGAAACCTACCCACTCTTCTCCCCTCCTTTCCTCACTAGCCCATATTGTAGCCAGCAAAAATGGCTTTGTCTTGTCCTCGGCTGGTATAAATGGGTACAACTTGACCCAGTTGCATTAAATAATATTTGCTGGTGATCCTATTTTGGACATTGTTCATCTCCCCAACTTGTGTACAGGTTTAATTTTCATTACAGCTAACTGCTAATGAGAAACTTCTGGGGTATTTTTATTTGACTGTAGCAGTAACTCTTTATATTGTTATCCTTTCTTATAACTTGGATATAGCGATTTACTGAAAAAGAAAAAAAATAGGTAACAAAGTGCATGCTATAGAAAATTATACTCAACTGTTACCTTAATCTCTTCACCCTTTTCCCAAAATTTGTTGTTGTTGCTGTGCTCTCTTTATGCATCAGCCCAGGAAATAAGGAATTTAAAAATCTTAATTTTAGCAGAGCCTCAAACCAGACTCCACTTTTAGTAGTTAGACGAGGATACATAATCCTCACTTCTTTAGGAACAAAGCAGCATGTAGATTGCATGCCCATTAATTTTTTGTCATGTAAATTTGTTTTCACAAGTCTAAAACTTGACTTGAAAAGGAAGTCCAGCATCGATCATTAAAAAACACTATCTATGCCAAACCTAGTTCTGAAGATGCCCAAGTGGGCTTCTGAGGTGTGACTAAGGGTGTGGTAAGACTGTTTCAGAAAACTACATGTTAGTTTTATTCACCTTAGTAGTCATTCCTTTGTACATCTTAGTAATCATTCCTTAAGTCTAATCTCCAGATTGAAGCCTTCTTCCAAAAATTGTTTTTACAGACTCTTATGTGATCTTCAAAATGCATACTATCAAGTGTGTATTGGTTTTTATGAAAGTGTACTTAAAATGTTTTGATATACAATATACTGAAGTTATTTGAGCAACCTCATTCAAAGTCAACTTCACATATCAGTATAGATTAAGGATGCTTATTTCCTGGTTTGTAGGCATGAAATATGCTTATATCCACATGCCAATTCACAAGATTCATTACAGAAAATCACTTTGGCTTCCTTTTGTCTAATCCTACAAATGTAAAAGAGGAACATGCTATGCCCTAAGTATTCATAGAGCCGTAAAAAGCTACCTGCATTGAATGTAAGAATTAAAAAAAACCCAACAGTTCACTTCTTTGCTTCCTACATTTTTTTTATAGGAAAGGATTTGTGGCCTCTAAGGGAACTTGTTTATGGTTAAAGTCATACAAGGCAAAAAAAGAGAACTCCACCTTTAAATGCTAGATCACCATGAACTTGAGTTCTGCCTTCCTCTCATTCATGCTCCTACTTTCTTCAGTGTGGCTACTACTTGGAAATCATTTTCTGATTTCTCCAAACATATATTTCAAATCATATGTATATTTCCCATCATCCATGCTCTCAGATACTGTACATATAAAAGTAGTATTTCAAAAAGAATGATTACATACTAGAGGGACTTGTTGAGGTTTTTTTGGGGGGGGGGGTTGGTTTTGGGGGGTTTTTTTAAATTGGTTTCAATCACTGATTATCACAAGGAGCATGCTTGTGGGTACCTGTTCATACAAAAGAGACCATTTTATCTCTCTAGTAAACAAAAAAGAGCTCCCAGGTGGCATACAGATATTCAATTCTGGAATTATTTCCACAGCTACAAATGATTCTAGGAGTGGGGAAGGTATAGATGTTCAGTCTCCAACTTTCCCATCACCCTTACTCCTTGTATCTTCCCAAGGCTGGAATGATTCCAGTCTGGTCCTGTTCCCAGTAGGAATGGAACAGTCAGGCAAAGTCCCTGCCTGCTTCTCACACTGGGACACCAGTGTGAGAAGTAAGTAGGGGCTTTGCTGCTTCCTGTGCTTGGCTCCCAGTGATTTGAGGAACTCTGGTGTGAGAAGTAAGTACCAGCTCTCAGTGCCCAGCAGTGGAGCAGAGGGAGTAGTGCAGCAAAGCTCTGCCTGCTTTTGGCACCAGGAACTCCAGAGCAAGAAGCAAGCAAGGGGCTGTGCTGCAAGCTGCACTTGACTCCCAGGGACAAGACGTGAGCAGAGGGAGCAGCACGGCAAAGACACTGCCTGCTTCCTCTCATTGGCTAGGGACAGCCATTCAAAAAGCCCAAGCCTGAATTGATTCACTCTTTGCAGGTTAGTCTAAGCTGTGCAGCTTAAAATGATTAATAACTGGACAGATAATCTCTGTTAAATCAGGAAATGTAGCCACATGCCTACAGTGGCTCAAGCCAGAAGTTAGGGGGCACTAGAGCATGTCTACCAGCCACTGCCAAAGGGGAGGGAAGAGAGATGCCCTCCAAGTCTCTCACGCTACCCTGCTGGAGCGGAGTGGGTGTGGCCAGGCACCAGCCGGACCTAACAAAACACACAGGATACCAGTCACCAGCCTAGGAGGGCAGGGGAGGGCTGGCAGCTGCTACCAGACTGAGGAGTGGGAATGGGGAAAAAATTCCTTTCTCTGAAGTAAGCATGTATTGAACACAGCAATTTGCAAAGCATACAGCTGAGAACTACCAACAATCTTTGCCTAAGCTAAGATACAGCCTAGTAAAAAAAAGCATACACAACTTAGTTCAACTTAAAATGTAAACCAGGAAGACAAGAATTAGTTTTACTAATCCGGAGGTCAGAGTCAGTCCTCACAGTCAGGCATTCAGAAAGGCTTGTTTAGGTATTCCCACCTTTTACATGTTCTGCTTTATAATGTAAATGTAGCTCTCTGCATTCTTTGGTAAAGCTGTCTGCAACTTCCCTTAACTACATCTCCATCATGTGTGATGATTGTCAGGTCTTTGCCAGCACTTCCCACCTCTCAGTCTGGTCCTGCAGGTCTTAGCTCTGGGCTCACAGGTGCAGGGCTTGGATCTGCACACAGGAGACTAGCTTGCTTCTTTCCCCCCGCTCTGGGACATACTGGAGAATTAATCCCCTCCCTGCCTGGCTGCAGGTAAGCCACTGCAGCCAAACCCCTGGGGATTCCAGGGGAGAGAGGGGACAGAGGAAGGAATTAACTCCATCCCTGCCTGGCTGCAGGCAAGCCATGGAGATGCAGCTGGGGCTGGCAAACCCCAGCTACTGTCCCCCCGCATTTGCTAAAAGAGGTTGGAGGGGGAGGGGCGGGGGGATGAAGGAAGGAATTTGTCTCAGGGGCTGGCCATGGCAGGCCAGCATCTGGCCACAGCCTGCCCCTGCTCTGGCTAGAAAGCAGAAGGAAGGGGCCAGCCCAACTCACTGGAGCAGAGAGCAGAGCTCTGCCCAGTCCAGAAAGCATGCTGGGATGCTGGAGGAGTCTGGTTTAACTTAAACCAGCAAGTGGTCTGGGACAGACTTTGCATAAACCAGTTTGCAACAAATCAGGTAAGTCTGATGCTACATTTAATCAGATTTATCTCAAACCAGTTTTGGCCTTTTTCAAACTGGTTTATGTGCACTGAGTGTCTGTTCTTGTTACAAATTTAAACCAGTTTCTGATCACTTAAACTGGTTTATGTGTAATGTCTGTCCCAAGCCATTGGGTCTGTTGGAGGGCTCAGAGCAGCTGCCCCCACACTTTCATAGAATCATAGAAGTAGGGGTGGAAGGGACCTTGTAGATCTTCAGATCTGACCCCCTGCCTGGGCAGGAAGAAAACTGGGCTCAAATGACCCCAGCCAGGTAGGCATCAAGCCGCTTCTTAAAAACCCCCAGGGTAGGAGCCAGCACCACTTCCCTTGGCAGTTGGTTCCAGATCCTAGCCTCCCTGACTGTAAAGTAGTTCCTATGGATGTCTAATCTAAACCTACTCTCCAACAACTTGTGGCCGTTATTCCTTGTTATCCCGGGGGGCTCTAGGGGAAACAAGGTCTCCCCCAACCCCTTCTGGTCCCCCCTAGTGAGTTTATAGACGGTCACCAGGTCCCCCCTCAGCCATCTCTTGTGAAGACTTTCTGCAGGCTGGGCTTACCTGAGTTCCTCAAAGGCATGGGAGTCTTTCCCCAGGACTCCATTTGTTCTGGTTTCCAGAAGTTAAGCTGGAGGAAAGTGTTCAGATGTTTAGTCTCCCAAGAGAAACTCTCAGGAGTGATTTTTCCCTCTTTGTAGTTGGGTATTTTTTCTCCTGGAGCAAGCATGTTTGCACACTTATGGTTTCTGCTGGGAGAACAGTGATTCTCCTGGTAGAAACTGATTTGTCTGTACATGGTCTTAGTATGATTCACTCATCTGAGGGACACAGTACTTCCTAAAGTCTGTGACTACTTGTACTACATGTAACTGTTATCATTTTTGTAAGTAATATTTGTCTGCCATGTCAGAGGGTTTCCAGCATGCTTGTCTTCTAGCATGCTGAAAAACTTAATTCAGCGAACCCTACAAAAACAACCCCAAGAAAGCATAAGAAGAATAGCCTTTGAAAACTTAGCCCTCCCCACTACAAGTTTAGTACTGCCTTGACCTTGGATGTAGAGGGTTTCTAGTGGTTATAAACATATTTCCTGCTAAAGGCATCTGTCCCCCAATTCTTTCAAACTTAAAATGTCAAAATTTTAATTCTTTTATTTGTTTACTATTTAACAAAAGGATTTGTGCCATAAAATTGACTTTCTTTTGTTTGAAAATAAATAATAAAATTTAATTTGAAAAAAAATCATGAGGTTAGAGGATATTTCATTAAGAAAGGAAGAGAAGAAAATCTTGTTCAGTGTGTCTCAGCAATGTTCCCTCTAAAACACTAAATACTCTAATATTTACTCTGAAATACTAGTGACTAAAATGAATTTGCATTCTTACAGACTGTATTTAGAATGGATTTAGGCAGTCTGTTCAAAAGACTGTTTCCTATCAGAGATGTCACAGGTAAATTACAGCCTAAATTTTGAAATGTTCTTGTTGTTTTTGCATTTTGGTGGGTGGGGGAGAAGGGATGGGGCATTTTGCTCAATTTGCACATTTTGAAGGGGTACGATTATTAGAAGGGGAGTGTTCAAGATTTTCAGGAAATGAAATCTCTTTAAGGTGTCTCAAGTTGCATGTCCAAAAATCACTAGTCACTACAAGAAAATTATTTTCTGCATGGCTTTTAAATTCATCTGACCAATCATATACTGGTGAATAATTTTGTTTCAGAATAATGCAAGTTACTACCTTTATAAAACAAGGCATTCATAATTTTTTTAGCCATCCCCATCATTCAGGTGGATAGAGTCTGAGCAAGAGAGTCTCTTTGAGCTACAGATTCTTGCCCTCCATCCTTCCCCACCATATCCATTCTAAACATTTCTGTTTAATACCATGTCAAGGAAATTTTTGTGTCTTATGAAACAGCACCCAACTATCAAGATTTGTTTGATTACTAGCCCTTCTTTATGACTTAACTGCTTTCTGTCCTTACCCTTAAGTTTCTGTTATTGTTCTGATACTTTTCATCTCTCTATCCACCTTTTTCACCATTGGCACTTCTGGTAGGTCTTGTCAAGTATATTGTAACGATCATAATTTCACTTCTGCTATTCCTTACATTTCTAACTTTGACGCTTTCTTCCACTTCACATATATTATAGTATAAAGATATTGAGATGATCAATACTATAATATTTATATCTTATAATAGGTTTGAGACTGATACTTTAATAATCTACACCAGGGCTCTGTAACTAGTAAGTGGCCAGGGACCACACACTGCGCAGACTGCACCAGTGTGTCATGGGCCCCCTGAGCCATGCACTGAATTGGCTTTCCCCCTGTCATTGTATTGCTCACTTATGTGGGCACTCCTTTCCCTGCCCCTACTCCAACCCTGTACTATGCGCCCATGTGGGTGCTTCCTCCCTCCACCACTTCTGTTGATTCTTGCCTGCGGGCTGTACCAGGGTGAGCCATGGGCCACCCAAACTATATGTCCACTCCCACCTCACCACTGCTCTGTGCACCTGTGTGGGTACTCCTACTGTCCTACTGCTCCACTGTGTACCAAATAGCTGTTCTTCCCTGCCCCACTGCTGTACCTCATGGACAGTCCCCCTTACCACTGCACAACCCTGGCCTTACTGTCAGCTTTCTGTACTGGTCAGTACTGCACCAACCCACCTCCTGGTGTGGGGGCAGGTTGGGGAGCCCAGAGACCCCTGCTATTGCAGCTGGAATGATGCAGGGGAACAGCAACCAGGGAAGGCATGACTTAGCAGACTAGATGTGGCCTGCATGCTGTCAGTTAGATGGACCTACTCTACACTAGTTATTGAATTTTTGCTTTCTAGGGGTTTAGAGCAAGGATGACAAACCTGAAGTGTCAAGTGGCATTGGCAGCCTCTACGTGACATGTGGCAGACAAAGAAGAAGACAGGCAGCACTGTGACAGGTAGGGCAGGGAGCAGAAAACAGAGCAGCAGATTTTTCAGGGAGCAGAAAGCAGAATGGCTGATTGGGCAGAGAAAGGCAATCAGAGTGGTGCTTGGGGAGAGTATGGGGCAAATTTGTGGCATGCCTGTCAAAAAGGTTGGCCTCCACTGCTTTAGTGATAAACTGATACATTTTTATTTTTGTTTGTTTTGTTGTACAATATTGGGACAATTTGTGTTAACCAAACATCAAAATCCTTTCAAACATTAGGGAAAACTTCCAAATAATTCACCTTCATATTTTAAATGTGATTAATTTTGGGACTTAGTTGCCTTATAACAAGCTCCTGATGTCATAATTCTATGATAATGAAAATAACTTTGATTTATAAGATTACAGTTGTGCATTTAGTGCACACAACATTTTCTGTTTTAAGGTTTGTCTATTTTCCAGGGCAATTCATTCAGAATTTTGAGTTCTATTTAAAATCTGAAGTAAAACTTACATTTTTAGGGGAGCAGAAAATAAAGGTTATCATGTAGTATCATGTAGCATTTTTGTAGCTAGTATAGCTTTGTGCAAAAATCTCAATTCTGTACTACTGTCATAAAATAAATCACATAAAAAGTGTTCCACGTATTGTTATTGAGCCTATCAGAAATAAAGAAATAAATGTTCCTATTTGTCAGGAACATTAAAAAAACCTCATGACTTTTTATTGTCATACAAAGAGTTTGACAGTTAAAGCTTTTAACAGACTAAACCATGTCTTCGGGTCACACAATGCTATACCTCTTGTCCAGTAATACTTTGTTTTATATATACTGACTTTATTCCTATAAGTACATCTAGAATTGACTCAAACCCCAGAAAAGAATCTACACATTAACCTTTGAATTAAGAATTTACACAATAACCTTAGAATTAAATACTTTTCTAAATGCCATGCTAACTGCCTTTAGTAAAGGGTTAAATATAGCTATAAGCAAATGAAGATACTTACAAGTGTGTTAGGGTTGAGGGGGAGACATCTTTAAATTACCAGAGGAATTTTGTGATTTAGATTTGGCAGTGTCATAATGCTTGAGGAGTTATCAACGGGCATTCAGTTAGGAATGATATAGAAGGGAGCAGGCCAAAGATTTGGGGTAACCTTTTGTTCCTGGTCCCTGCTAAGAACCTCTTCAAATCTTGCACTGCTTTTGCAACATTACCTATGTCTTCTATCCCTTGTGCCAGGAACCTATTGAAGGAGTTAAAGTGGGTGAAAGTGTTATGAGTACTTAACTAGATATTCAGTATTTTGTCCAATGAAAATTAGCTTTAGGGAGAGTATCAGGGCTTTTTCTGGGTCTGTCCTTGTTCACTGAACTATTGAAAGAATAATACCCATTACTTTCATTAGATTACTTATTTAAAAATTAAATGAATCAAAACAAGTAAACATCTGTATGGCATTTCACAATGTTAGCAGGTTTATTACAACAGCAGTTGGTTTGGGAGACATAAAGTGAAGGAAGCTGCTGTAGCCTGTAAAACTGAAAGGTTTTCCAGCAAGTTTTGAATCATTCTAAACTCATCAGAACACCTGTTTTCTTTCTAGCTCTTTGGAATACATGGGGTAAACACCCCTTTCAGTATTGCAAAGTAGGGCCATTGTAGGTGTGATTATTAACTCATGTTATCATAGCTTTCCAACAGAATAAGCCTGTCTTGGATTATGCTGAGGTTGGAAGTAATGGGCTGTGCCATGCCATCAAGGTGGTCCTTATGGATGGAAGAACAGATTGGAGAGAGAAGGATTTATAATCTGCTGCTATACCACTCCTTTCCTGCCTTCCTCCAGGTGACCACTAGTCTCTCTGTCTCTTGAGTGGTTGCCACAATGTGTTTAGTAGTCATTACATACCAAAAAGGTAGCAGCATGTCTAATGCTTCAGATAGATGTTCCCCTAAATCTGGCTGCTGCTGCCTGGTCCAGCTTTCTGAATCTTGTTTAGAAATATATAAAGATGTGACCCTGTTTCAACTGGTTTTCACCTTATTACAGTCTTTCAATTGGTTGTTTCCTGTACTGGAATCCATTCCAAACTCCTTTCCTCTGTCAGCTGGTATACCCCTCAGTCTCTAAAGAGAAAACAGTGTGTTATAATTCTGTCTGGAATACATGTGCCTGTCCCTATACAACCAGAGGGACCTTGTGCGTCTTCTCCTACCCTGGCATAACCCTTAATTATAATTTATTAAAATCCATGAAAGGTTCATTCAAATGCATGAAGGAACATGAGATGAAAGGGAAACTACAAAAAAAACATTTTTCTTTCTCTCCTGAAAGGCCACCTCCAGAGACAGAGATAAAATGGACATTGACAAGCAGCCAAAGATGATAAAAATCTTAAACAGAACTATGTTTTGTAATACACTGGTGCTTTGTGTAAGAAGCACCCTGCAGAGTGTAGTACTACCTAAATACTTGTCACTTTTCACTGGCATATGGACATATGGAGGGATTTTTGCAGAGGGGCTGTTTGAAAAAAAATGTTGTTAGCTGCTGAAGACCATCTTATAAAACTTGCCTAAATCTGGTTTGGAGTTTCAGTAAATGCTTATAGCAGTGATTCCCAAAGGGTGTGCCATGGATCCCTCTTGTGTGAGAAAGTAACGCTCTCCTCACCCATCTGGCACCTGCACCTGTCCCAGCTACTCCAGCAGCACCACCGTTTGCTGCTGCCTTACCCAGCCCTCCCTTACTCCTTGCCCCTGCCCTTCCTCTCTCCCCCTCCCCACCCCCGCCAGCTGTGCTTTGGAGCCAGCTTGCCTCATCTACTCTTCCCATGCTCCCAGGGCCAGCAGGCCAAGGCTTGGGAGTAGTCATCAGCATGTGAGATCCTGCAAGAGCAATCTTAGCAGCAGTGGTTGCTCTTATTCCCTGAAGTACAGACCAGGGGTCAAGACTGGGCAGACAATGGAAAGAGCTGGACGTAACAGGATGAGTTCCTGCCCCTGCCACCTTTAAGTGGCACCAGCTAAATCAGTGATTCTCAACTTTTTTTTAACCTTAGCACTCCCTTCAGTATCTTTTCTGAAGTTAGATCTATCTCAGTGATTTTCAACTAGGGTGCTGTGAAATTCAGAAAAGTTACAGAGGTTTGGATTTGTTTGTTTGTTTTTTAACAGCACATCTCAGCACTTGTATGATTTCCTGTGTCAGAGGAATGGAATAAATTATGTATTTTGGAAAAACACCCCTCCCCCCTCCCATCCTCCCACCCCCATTTTAAGTGTAAGAGTGAAGTGTGCTGCCAATTTTAATACCAAAAAATTATGATCCAAGTATCAAAAGTTTAGGAAACACTGGCCTATACCTACAGTAGTCTCACTGCAGATGTTGGAGCTGCAGTTGTGTGCGGCATATGAAATAGGCCTGTGCGAAGTGGAAAGTATTCGCTTCGGCGATTCAGAGGGACAGTGATTCAATTTGGTGATTCAGATCACTGTACCAATTCAATTTGGCCAAATCCAAAGATATTCAGTGCCGAATCTTATTTGGTCATAGACTATACAGGTAGGCAGTGCTGGCGGGAGCAGCCAGATGAGCTGTGGCTTGAGCTGGCAGCCCCCAGAGAAACTGTGGCTCATCCAGCTGCTCCCCTGGTTGCCCCCCCCCAACCCCTCTGGGACAAGGCAGGCAGTGCTGGCAGCCCTGGAAGAAGCCATGGGGATAGAAGGGAATGATTGGGAGCTTGGGGGAATGACCAGGGAGCTAGGGGATCAAACCAGGAACAGGAGAAATGAACCAGGACCTGGGGAATCGAGCTGGAGGGAAACCCCTGTTCATTCCCCCAGCTCCCCAATCATTCTCCCCAGCCCCCGTGGCTTCTCCCAGGGATACCAGCTGAAGCCACAGTTCATCTGGCTGCTCCGCCAGCTGTCCCCTTGCTGGGACAAGGCATGCACTGCTGGCAGCTCTGAGAGAAGCCATGGGGGTTAGGGGGAATTATTGGGAGCTGGGGGGTCAAACCCAGAGCTGGGGGTAGCCCCTGTTCATTCCCCCAATCCCCAATCATTCCCCCCAGCTCCTCATTCAATTCCCCAGTTCCTGTTTCGATTCCCCAGCTCCCTGATCATTCCCCCCAGCCCCCGCAGCTTTTCCCAGGTCTGCCAGCACTGCCTGCCTCGACCCAGCAAGGGGACGGTCGGAGACAGCCAGACAAGCTGTGACTTGAGCCAGCAGCCATGGGAGAAGCCACAGGGGCTCAGGGGAATGATTGGGAGCTGGGAAATCAAACTAGGAGCTGAGGGGAAGCCCCTGTTTGTTCCTCCAGTTCACGATCATTCACCCCAGGTCCCAGTTTAATCCCTCAGCTCCCCACTCATTCCCCCCAGCTCCCCACTCATTCCCCTCAGACAGGGGGATAGCTGGGAGAGCAGCTGGATGAGCTGTGGCTTCTCCTGGGGCTGCTGGGTCAAGCCGGGGCTTGTCTGGTTGCTCCCCCAACTCCTCCCACCGGCACTGCCTGGTGTCTGCCTGTATAGTCTATGGCCAAATCTCCAAATCTCTCCGAATTGATTCGGAGGCTTCTGATTCAATTCGGAGAGATTAATGGGTCTCCCAGTTTGATTCATCCGCCAAATCTCTTCCAAATTAAATCTACTACTGAAGCTTCACACAGCCCTAATATAAAACTATGGATTCATTATCAGTTACAGGGCCCTGAAAGTTTGACCTCTTGGAAGATCATTGACCACATCTTTTAACTATTGTATGGTAAATGTCTGAAAAAAATCAATGCCACCCCAAAATAATGGTTAGACATTAGCCTATAGATATTGGATGACATATCACATGCTGGGCCCAGAAATATTGGCCTGTGGTGTCATCATTGGGTGAGCAAGTTTGCAAGGCTGCTTTTGTAGGAGTGTTGGGGAGTTTGCTGCTATTGGCACATATTGCAGGGAGGAGTATATGGTTCAACCATAAATCATGGTAGTTCACTGCAAAAATGGTGGGTAAACAACTAACTGAGGCAGTGGTACTCTTGATCTCTTTTTTTAGTATCCCTACTAAGCAAAGAAACTAGAAGAAAGCAGGTCATCAGAGACCGACAAGTACTTGTCCAGTTTTGGAAAACAGATGATGAAATATTGCAGATTTGGCTTCAGCATTATTTTTTTGCATGGAGCAAACCATGTCCATATCCCTTAGGCAAATGTAAAAGCTCATTTGTGGCTTAGACAATCTTATGGAAGCAGTGGATGAAGAGGTAGTCAAGATAATGCTGATGTTGCTTTGACATAAATCACTTGTTCTTTCCTATGTTTGTGCTTCATGTCCGTCTGTGTATAAGACATGCAGAGTTGATGGTCTCTAGTGATGGGTTTTTTTTGTCTGTGAGGCAAAATTAAAACTAATGTTTCTTCTGAGCCTGAGATTTCATTTTGGGAGATGGTTTGCCGCATTGCTCCATTTGAAGAAGGAATTGAATGGATTTTGATTGTGATAATCTGAGAGATTCATAAATTTGAAGGCTGGAAGGGATGATCATCTCTAACCTATTCTGTACATAGGCTTCAGAATCTAGGTCATTTAGACTATTTGGACACTAACAGGTCATGATTTTGCCTCTTCCACTCGTAGATCCCAATGTTTTATATATGTTGATTGGGTTAATAGGAAAGAGTTTTCTTTTCCTCTACTAACTCCCCTTGTACTGCTGGCTTAATTTGGCTAACTTTCCAGCCATTGAAATGCATGTCTTTGCCTATACATTGTTATTACAGGAAACTAGGGCTGGAAGAGACCTCATGAGGCTCCCTCCTCAAAATAGGACCACCCCGAACTAAACTATCCCAACCAGGTGTCTCTCTAGCCTGCTCTTTAAAAAATTTCCAGGTACGGGGATTCTGTAATTTCTTAAAGTTGCCTGTTTCAATGCTTGGCCATCCTCCCAATCATAAAATTCTTCCTGTCCTTCAACCCAAATGTCCTCTGCTGAAGTTTGAGGCCATTTTTCCTACTCCTGTCCCCTCCATACAACCACTGGAAAAAAAATATTTTATGTTTTGCCTTGCTATTCCCCTGTAATGCTTCCAAGGTATACATTGGCTCTCCTAGCCATGTCAATGAGGAAATTAACTTCTTTATTTTGTTGTTGTTTTTGTTGATGATAGAGTCCTTAAATTGACTGTTTAGTTACTTTGGCCAGGATGAAGAGAGACTGAAGGAGCTAGGCATGTTCAGTGTGTAGAAAAGGTTCTTAAGAGGGGGAATGATAACAGTCTTCAAATACTTGAAGGGCTGCCATAAAGAAGAGGGAAAGCAACTTTTTTCTCTTGCTGTAGGGGAGGATGCGGACCAGTGTCTTGAAGTTGCAGCAAAGTACGTTTAGATTGGATATTTGGAAAAAACTTCTTCACTGAAATTAGTGATGCAATGGAATAGACTGCCTAGGGAAGCTGTGGACTCTATCACTGGAGTTCTTCATGAAGAGATTGGACAGCTGCTGATTGGGTAGGGTTTAGGCCTAGGTATGCCTATGTTCTGGAGGTATTTCTCATGTTTCTTGGGTTTGCTGGTTGCCCCTGCTCCCTCCTTTCTGCTCCATGTTAGGGTGTTTTTAAGTCTTCCTCAGAGACACTGGGTGTTGGCTACAGCCAGGGCTAGGAACTTTGGGGTGTGTCAATGTTCCTGCTGGGACCAAAGCCAGAGGTTCTTGACTAGAGGGTCTTGCCCTTCGAAATAGGGTTAGACTGATTGCCATATTTGGGATCAAGAAGGAATTTTACCCTGTGATCAGACTGGTATGGACTGTGGGGATTTTTGCCTTCCTCTGTGGTGGGGGGTGTGGCTCTCTATCTATGATCTCTTGAGGGTAAATCAAAAACATGTCGTTGAAGCAGCATGTTGGCTGCCATATTTGCCCTGTTTTACCTGTGGCAGATTAAGGTGTTGGGTCTGTTATTTCAGGGTTGACAGTAGTCTTATGTAGACTTCAGATTATGGATTATATAGAATGGTTTGGATGGGCATGTTGTTGTTTTGAGTGGAGGGTTGAACTGAATGGCCTCGGGCAGTCCCTTCTGGCCCTACTTCTCTATGATCCTATGAAAACAGGATAACAAGATTTTTCCTTTCCTGTACCATATTAAATATTAGAATTATTTTGGCAGCTTTGGGAGCTTCCTGTTTTCCAAGATTTCTTAAAATTTAACATAACTGATTTGGAGATCTGTTTAGTTTGTTCATTTCAGACTTAGATTTAAGTTATCTGGGCCTGTCTGTTTGAAAACTAATTTGCACTGGTGCTGCCTTGTTAATGATTGTATTCTTTGTCTTCCAGCTATATATTTGATGTATGCATCCTTCTGCTTTATTCCACGTATACCAAAATACATGCCTCAACATTTCTAACTTTTCTGTACCACTGCCTAAAAATTTACTCTCTTCATCAAGTAGTAGACCTATGCCTGAATTTTTTGTTCCTATTATTACAAAAAATATTGTTATTGCCATTTTAACACCATTGGCCATTGATAGCATTAATTCCTTTAGCTTTGTTTTCCAGTCAGCTAAATACCTAACGTCTAACATGAATGTGTTGATATGAACTTCCTCTTTCTTCCATTCTTTTATATATAGATTTTTTTTTTTTTCACACTGTTCTCAGCTTTAACTTTTAATACTTTTAGAATTGTGGACTTTGAGCATCTAATAGGATGCCCTTGATCAATTGTGCTTCCCATTTCTAATGTAATGTTTTCAGCGAGTTATGCCAACAAATGCCTTTAAGCTTTGGATATTTCCCATTTAAAGTTCTGAATATGTGCATTACTGGTGTTGACATATTCTATTTGTACAAAGTATATGTAACTGGATCAAGATTGCTGGTACTTAGGCAACCTGTTAATTTTTAAGCCTGCAATTAACTGCATCATAATGAGAACCAATAAAGAGTTTATCTGTGTTGGGTGAAGGACTTTGTGTGAAGAAGTGATCATGTATTTTAGAAACTGTAAGAAGTTGTATTACTTGCAGGTGATATCCAACATGCATTCCCTAGGTTGAAGAAGAAAAAACTGGTGAGTTATACTACTTACACATTAGTCAGATGCTCAAGAATCAGTTTGTTCTGTTCT
Organism: Alligator mississippiensis; assembly: GCF_030867095.1. Lineage (NCBI taxonomy): Eukaryota > Metazoa > Chordata > Crocodylia > Alligatoridae > Alligator > Alligator mississippiensis. The sequence continues at coordinate 78,178,168 of NC_081829.1, read as the reverse complement.
CCATCTGTAATTTTACTAGGACTTAAAATATTGTGATCCGAACTGTCTGACTTTAACAGTAACAGCGAATTTTTTATTCTTTAGCGGACAAAGGGGTGTTCTGATTTTTGTCAACCTACCTCATAACCAGATATGTTTAGCATAGTTTTAATTTGCCAACTCATGTTGACTGATTGAAGTAAAGAACTGTACCAATTACTTTGTATTGTAAATATGTCGCTGGTTGCTTGATTTAAATGAGCATGCAGACAATTAAAATAGCCTTCTTTTCTTCTTTTTTTAATCCAAATTATCATATTTAGCTCAATTTCCATTGGTAGCTATCAATAGCATTTTGCCTTTAATGATATTATTCACATACAGCTTTTGAAATATTGATATACAAAAATATATATTTTTTTGCTGGTGATAAAAGTAATTCATGAAAATCATTAAGATACTGTGGATGAGCCAGTGGCTCTATAAAATTATGAGTACAGTGCATTCCTTGTGAGAGCAACTCTCAGGCTGCCCCTACACATTACAAGTATGGCACGATTAACTGGTTAATCGCACAATTAACTTAAGGCCAGCTACACATGCAAAGTAGCTATTACACCATAAAAAGCTCCAACCAGCTATGAAGTTAGACCTTGAAAATGCTTTAGTAACTTTATAGCTGGTTGCTGTTGAACTTTAATTTGCAAGCATAGTAGGGTTTTCCCAGTGGCTAGGAGCCCTGTCAGCTTTGAGCTCCAACCTACAGGGGTGAGTCCTATGGCTGTAAATGCTGGGTCCCCACAGCAGGCTTCCTGGTGCCAGAAACCATCTGGGTTCCGGCAGACCCAGGGCACAGTTGTGATCTCCCTGTCCCTCAGTATGTGGGGTGCCCCCATGGCTGGGAGCCTCTAGGCCAAGAGGGTTCTCAATCATGAGAGCTTGCTTTTTTACTCTTCCTGCGCTGGCAATAAGGTGTGGTAGGGATCTAATGCGCAATCATAGAATCAAGCCTCCTGCCATGCACATGTGCCTTTATCTGCACATGTAGAGGGGGCATCAGTTTTAATTGCAAATAAAAAGAAATATTGCATATTTTAAAATATATAATTAAAAACAGTCTGGTAACTTTATTTTTCTGTTTTCTTCCCTTATGGATCAGCTTGCTTAAGCTATTGTAATCTTGACTGGTGGCATCAAGGCCTATTAGCTTTTCCCATATGTAAGCAAAGACTGCCAAACTAATAAGATAACATCTTCTTTCCACCTGCCTTTTGGTGTATTATGAAAAATTAGGAAAAGAAAACGTGTCATACACGGAAACAACCTAAAATTCAAGTTACAGTAGAAAATTCTGATGATTAGAGTGCTAGATTACTTCGCTAGCTCTGGGGCAAAGGGGTGAGGGGGAGGAGTTAGTCTTTTTATGTGCATGCAAATGAGCTCATTTTTTCCTCTAAAAATTTGGTTTAGTCAGTGTAAAATATTTTGAAATAATTTTGGGGGGATGCTAAAATATCAGTATTGCATGTAGTCTTGAAAGAAGTCTTGTTTGAGTCCAAGGTTCTTGACAGTTCACTGCAACATAAAGATGTGATATTATAGTACTTGCTATTTGAGTGGCCACTGTAATAAAAACAGAGTTCAGTATTGTCACAGTAGTATATTACAGCCATGGAAATTCCCTGTAGTTCATTGGTCCGTGACCAACAAAAATCCCTTTAGACTAACAATTAATCAGGCTCTGGTGAGCCCTTGACTAGCAATAGTTGCAGATGTCACTTCATGCGAAAAGTTAAGACCTGGCCTAAGATAAGGAAAAAGTTATTTTTTAATATAAAGGTCTTTGCTTAATAATTATTTCTAATCTTGCAAAATTCTTTATCACTAACTTTTCATGCTATGCAAAAAGTGAATGCATTAAAAACTTGC
>NC_081829.1:78126260-78171260 GCF_030867095.1 Alligator mississippiensis | reverse complement strand
GAGAATTTTTCCTCCTAGCTATTTTAACACCTATAATTTGTATAGCATTTTAGATGGGTATCTTTTGGGGTAATATACTAAGAAAATTAGGAAATTAGTTTAATAATTTGCTACAGATGTGTCTTCTGGATTATTTTGACTAGTACACAACATGTGAGAAGTGAGTTATTTATTTGCATACAGTGTATGCAAGTCTGATAGGTTAAAACGGTATTATAGAAAATCATCTTCAAGTGAAAATTGAAATTATATTTAAACCCTGAGAATGGAGACTGTAATTAGTGTCTTGTGTTGTTTTTTTAATGACCTTCAGAGAATGGTATGCTTAATAAATAATAATAATAGTTATTTGGATAGTTCAGTTTTAAAATAAAATGGCCTTGCTTTACTTTCAAATAGTTGCTGGTCATACTAAACTTAATTGATTCATGTGTTTTGGAATAGAATATATAAAACATTTTCATCTCCATATTTTTTAAATAGTTAAAAGGAAAAGAAGTAATCTTTACAAAATAATGCCTGTTTAATCTGTAAATTAATAGATGTCAAATAGTTTATATGGTTTTAGCTTTCATGGCAGCTACTTGTACACCATTTCTTTTTTAGTGTTACCCGGTGTTCCTGTTTTGTATCCTGTGTCATATCCACGTTAGCATTTCTACCCTTTTAGTGGGGTTCAAAGCTGTGCTGAGGGTCAGGACCTCGTACTGAACACTTTTTTTATATATAACAAATTGCTGGTATTGTTCATTAATTTCTGTCTTTGAAATGCCATGTCAAACCTCCAAAGGAATTCACAATGCCAGTGTCCCTTGGACAGCTTCTCACCATGGTCCAGTGCGAGTTTCTGATGAAATTACAGGTGCAGGGAAATGCAGAATTAGAAATATATCTGATGTTGCAATACTTGCGAAGCTATAGCTTTGTTGATGACAGGACAATTCCATTTTTGACAGTTTAATTTACTGTTGCCAGTGGACAAGAGCAAAAGGAGAATGTGGGGTTAGCCACCTGCCCCCTCATACTGTGTTTCACATGCTAGGTTGCAAAATCATGACTCCCTCAACCTGTCGTGCTCAAATGAGAAGGTTTTCAGCTGGGAAAATGGAATATATCAGTGCAGGTAATATTGCCTGACCTCATAAAACAAAAGGAAAAATTGCAGATTCTGACAGCCATTATGAATCTTGTATCAGCATCCAAATGACTCTGAGCTGAGGTACAGTACATGTTTATAATAGAAAAAAAACAGGGTTGCCACATTGACTTGCAATATGGAGCAAAAAATGACTTGTCAGTAATTCGTTCTCAGATGTTAAAGAGGCTGTTGAATTTACTAGTGTATACACAGAAGAATGTTTAGCCTGGAGCAGAATGTGGAAATAGTCTATACGCAGAGGTGGTCTGTTGAAGTTAGTCACAAAGTTATATTGTAAAGGGAGGGGAATACTAATAGTATTAAAGAGTTATGTATATTATGCACGCTTCCTATTACTTTCTAGATTTTCTAATCTCATGCATTGTAAAATATATAAATACTGTTACTTCTAAAATAAAGCAAATTTTGAAATTATGGGGATCATTTGAATTGAAATGCTGTGGAGTGTGGAGGCACAGCATTTTATCTTTTGTTAAAAGCTGTATTTGTATTAAAATAAGGCATAATCTCTGCATATAATTAAGTTATCTCCAATTTAATGTTTCTATTAAATGTGCCTCATTCTTTTAATTTTTTGTCTACTTCTTGTTCTTTCCCCTTGTTTGAGACTTTGAGTTCAATCACTTTATTATCTTGACTGCTTTCTAGTGTTTTTTAGAAAACAGTAAAGACTATATTTCAGAGATCTGCAGTAAGCTAAGACAAGTCAGTGATGCTATCCTTTGGTTAAATGAATGCATGTTTACTTTAAAATGAAAATTCCTTAATTTGAAAAGTGTAGAGTCTTGTACGTGAATTGTGATTACTTTCATTGATGGACTCATTTGACAGTAGCAATAATAATAATAAAGAAAAAAACCTTTTACAATATCCATGAGCTTGGTTCCACCCCATGTGTTTGAATGACACGTGCAGTGTGTGCTGTTACTATTTTTCCTCAATTTGCATTTAGTTTTAGGCTCTTTTCAAGTTCAAGGCTGCAATTGCAAAACTGTAAAAATAAATAAATAAATAAATAAATAAATGCAGTGGTCTGTGGTGCCACTATATACTGCCTTGTAGTGGTCTTTTCAATACCACCACCACCAATTTAAGCAAAATTACTTAGTTCCCTTTTCATGTGTTCTAAATGGTAGTTCCCCCTTTACGTTTTTCATTGCTACCTAGAACCTTGTACCCTTGAAAATGAAGAGAGAAATCAGCTGAACGTGTACTGTTCATAGTTACAAAAAATCCTGCTGTATAACTTATGTGTTCAGTTAGAGCATTCAATATGTTTCATTTTCTTTAAATGATCATATTTTTAGCTATATAAATAGTGTTCTCCCTGCAACACTGTACAGAGGATTCAGACCAAGTTGGATCATAAGGAGTATAAGGAAGACTTCCTTCAAATCTTCAGGGGGTTAGAAGCTTGTTTTCCCTTAGCTAATTGGGATGGCGTATGTGTGGGCAGGTTATCCTCTCATGCTTGCTGCAGCAGTGATATTTACCCATCTCTTCTTCCTCAAATGGAGCCTAATACACAACATAGTGTTCTTGGCCGCTATGTGTTTGCTAGAACTTAAGTGCACTTGAATTAAATTGCAGCTCATGAATACAATGAGAGTGTCAGCATGCTGAAATGAAACAAAGCTAGAGGGTCAGGTTTTTCAGTCAAAACTATCATCAATGAGCAGTCAGGAACTTAGAACTGCCAGATAATCATTCCATAACCCAAAGAGAGGGCAAGGAAAAGGTTCAAGGGGGGGACTTGGGTGAGAAACAATTTTAAAAGGCAAATAAAAGAATAGATTCCAGGAGATTAGATTTTTTTTAAACTGAGAATTAAGGTCTTCTGTAATGTCTAGAGTTACCAGAGAGTTATAAGTTATATTTCTTGATGAATATTGTGTTTACAAGTCAAATTAAATACATGGTATTAAATTCTATAAATACATAAATACACATTTACAAAGATCATTTGGTATTATTTATAGGAGAACAGACAGTGCTAGAAGACAAGCTGAGTTTGTTTATTTTTCCTACCTCCTGTGAAGGAAGATAATGATTGCATGTATGCATGTTGTTGAGAATCCAATTGAGCTTTATGGTTTACTACAAATATATCTATATCTCAAGAGATAGATAGATAGATAGATAGATAGATAGATAGATAGATAGATAGATAGATAGATAGATAGATAGATAGATAGATAGATAGATAGATAGATAGATAGATAGGAAAAATCAGGATGTGTGTGTATACCTGTGTATACACGTATATAACTACTTCCAGTCTATTTGGACCACATCTGCCCTTTTGCCATATATATATATATATTTCCAGACACAGAATGTGGAAAGTTTACTTTGGTTTGCTGTGGTATTTTTGTAGTTCTAGCTATAGTTTTAAAAGAACTCCAGTAATTTATATCATCATAGCTAATTTCAAAATTGGAGCAGAAACTTAAGTACTTCAGGAAAAAAAACTTGGATTTATAGTAGTGGTAAGTAATCTTTTCCAGCTGCAGCCCAGAAGGACCCTCCCGAGACTGGAGAGGGACTGGCAGGTACTAGGACCCTACTGCTACTGCTTATCCCCTCAGCAGAATAAATGCTTACAGGTGCCCTTGCAGCCAAATGCCACTGAAGCCCCAGGTCTCCCGGATGGATCAAAATGTTCCACAAGACGAATGTGGCCCACGGGCAGCAGGTTGCCAACCCGTTTTAGACTAATGGGCAAAATCAGGATGTGTGTGTAACCTGCATATATAGCATCTTCCAGTCTATTTGGACCACATTTGCTCTTGTATTTTGCCAAATGTAAATATATATCATTGGCAAAAAAGAGCCAAATGTATATATTTAGCAAAAGAGCAAATGTGGTACAAATAGATTATATAATACCATTAGTATGAATTCAGGCTTTCTTCTTGAAGTACTTAGCTAAATATTAACTTAGATTTTTTCATTCATTGAAGTATATTATTATGTTTAAGGTAAAAAAGGATAAAAACCATAATCTCGGTGATTAAAATGAGTAAGATACAAAAATATTTCACCTTTCTTATTTATTTTTGGAAATACTTTTTTATTTACCAGGATCTAATCTTTAAAATATATATGTTTAACTCCATTATTTACGTGCACATAAAAGCTAGGAAAAGATTCCTACAGATGTATGACATAAAATGTGCTCCCTGGTCATCCCAATAGGATGGAAAACAAATACTCACATTTCAAATTTAATCTCGAGTTCAACAGTTAATATTTATATATGTAAACACATACAATATTATGATTGCTATTATTATCACTCTCTAAAATGTACAGAGTAACCAACCTGAAAAAGACCAAAGTCCATGCTGTATAATAGATAGCTTTATCAGTACTAAACTATGTGCTAGGGTGTGTCTCCAGGGTCATATGCTGCTGGGTGATGGAAAAATAAGGCAATGATCTCCCTCCAAAACCTGCAGATAGATGCTTTGCTGCTGTTTCTTGTGCCTTTTTCCTTCCAAAAAAAAGATAAGGGAGCATAGTAGTTTCCAGCCTGTCCCAAATCCCAGTACTATTAAAGCATCTGACTCCAGGGCTATGTACAGAGTCAAAAAGCCCAAATCTGAATCAATTCAATCTCTGCAAGTTAGTCTACAATGTGTAGATTGAATTGATAGGCAAGTGAACAGATATTCATTTTTTATTCTGGAATTACAGCCACATGTCTGCAGTGGCCCAGGCCAAAAGCCAGGAGGTGCTACAGTACACTTCCCTGCTTGGCTGGAGTAGATGGCTTGGGCCAAGGCTAGCTCACAGATTCTACAAGGAAGGGTTTGTGGGGAAAGTGTTTTGCATCTTGGGATGTTGGGAAACCATGAGTTAACTTGAATCCAGAGGGAATCTGAGCAGAGGCGGCCCGAGCAGGGTGCGGGGCCCTGCCCCCAGACATGAGGAAGCCAGTGGCAGACTCGGGGGAGGGGGCCTAGCAGCCGGGTGTGAAGCTGGCAGCAGCATGGAGATGTTACGGCTGCTTCACCCAGGTCTGTGGGACCCAGGACGGTTGCCCTGATTTCCCCGCCCCCGGGATGGCCCTGGATCTGGGACAGCAGTTCAATAAACTGATTCAACCAAAATCAATTAAGTGTAATACTGTATCCATCCAGGCTTATCTTAAACCGGTTTCAGCCATTTTGAAAGCAAATTGTGTACTGAACTTCTGTTGTGTTACAGATTTGAACCAGTTTCTGATCACTGGTTTATGGCTAAGTACTGATAGTCAAAAAGCCTGAGGCTGAATCAGTTCAGTCTCACTAGATTATTCTAAACTGCAGAGATTAAGAAGTGAACAGACATTTACTTTTTGCAGCCACACACCTGCAGTGCCTGTGGCCAGAAGCTGGGAGAAGGCATGGGCTGTTTTTTTCCTTCCTCTTCTTGCTGCCCATGAGGTCTCTGATTTGCAGTCCAGAATCACAACAGCAGTACACTGGAGGGTTGCTCATCACTTTCTCTTCCTGCTGCCAGGTCCCTCTGGGATTTGTAGTTCACAGTTACAGCCAACAGTAAGTTGAGCAGGGCAGGGCAGTTCTGTACTCATGGGAAGTGGGGTTTAACCTCCCTCACCCTGGCCTCAGACCCCAGGTGGGGTTTGCTGGGGGTCGGGGGGCAGTCCCTCCCCCCGCAACCCTTCTCTGCTGAAGCAAACAGCACAGCACAGCCCAGGGCTGGCAAACATGCTGGAATGCTGGGGAACTCTGATTTAACTTGAACCAGGAAGGGATCTGGGACAGAAGTTTCATAAACCAGTTTGACCCAAATCAGTTAAGTCTGATATTACATTCAGCCAGGTTTATCTTAAACCAGTTTCAGCTATTTTGAAAGTCTGATTTATGTGCACTGAACTTCTGTTCTGTTACAGGTTTAAACCAGTTTCTGATGACTTAAGCAAGTTTGTGTAACTTCTGTCCCTAGCCCATGTCGCATATGTTGTCCCACCTGCCCTATGTAGGCTTTACACATCTGCAACCCCACCCAGGTAGAATAATGGATTGTACCATTCAATAGTATACCATACCATACAATCAGAGACCCAGATTGTGGACACAGTCTGCCTCTGAAAACTTTAAGCAAAAGCATTATTTTGAAATAGCTATAATATCTAGTCATGAATTAACTATAGTCACTAGATTTCTTTTTCCCGACCAAGAATCAAATGAAAGCTCTTTGCATAGTTTTCCCTTTCCATTTCTTTCCTAGGTATTTAAAAGGTTTTCCTATAGATACATGTTACACCCTCACCCTTAGGAAAAATGACTTCCGATAATTTACAGCATAGAATTTTTTTTTTAACGGAGATGGAACTCAATCTTGTCAGCACAATACAGAGTTTTGGGAAAACAATGTTAAGCTACTGAAAGAGGTGCTTTAAAAAAAAAAAAAAGGTGGGCCTATTTAAAAGCCTCAACTAAGTGCATATTCATGAATGCAAATCAACTTTGCTAAGATAAATACAGATATTATACCAAAAAAATCAAGAAAATAGTAGTCTATTTAATAGACTTACTGGAATTATATTTAGCAAGTTTTTAACTAATATAATACTTGCTACCTATTTTAACTAATTTCATGGTCAGCATTTATCATTGTATATCTTCCCTCTTTTGAATTGGTAAGGTAAATTTTTGGACAAAAACATTTGTAAAGGATGATAAGTTAATTAGAAAAGTATGTTAAAAGCTTTAATTCATTACTGCTGTGGTTTTATGTCGTCCATAGCTGGGGGGGTTTTAAACAAAAGTTACACCTTAAAAATTTAAGATTTTTTTAAAGATTGAAAAACCTCCTTAGTAGAAAGTTAGATTATAGAGTAGAACTGAGTTTTTCTGTTTTTGTTTTGTTTTTTTGCCCTTTGTTACTTGTATGTTTTAAATTACACGGTGCATATGCTTTTTACAGTGAAAATGTTTTACGAAGGACCTTTCAAATTTCTGGGCTTTTTACTTCCTTTTGTGTTAGACTGTCAGTATGTGATCCCCAGCCATGACATGCACAGATAGGCTAGTTTTTCTCCTTCAGATCAGCAGCTTTGGACAGCTTCTGTTTCTTTGGCAGCTGTTTCAACCTGCTCTGTCTTGTCATTTTAGAGTTCAATATCTGCTGCTCTGAAGGAAAAAAATTGGGATGGGTTGGACCATTGTATTTGGTCTTTTGACCCTCCATGTTGCCCATGAGCAGTGAAGGATAACTTTTGACGAGCCATGTCAGATGTGACAGGCAATCTAGTTGGGTTGAGTGGAAATGTGCTGTACAAGTTTGAAGCCTTTGTTGGGGGCATTTTTCTGGTGTTCAATGCATTTAAATTGACACCAGACTTCAGTATGTTGTTCATTTCAGAACCCATACTGTATGTTTGCATTTCCTAAGTGTGTGGTTTTAAGACCTAATGTGTAAGCATTTCAAATGTTGTTTGCATATCATTCAAGAAACCAAATGCTATTTTTACTTTCCAGTGTTTTTAGCTTTTTTCCCCCTTCAAGAACTTTATTTTTTATGTAATTTTTATAATAAATTTGGTTCCCCCGCACCTTACCCTTCCTCCCCCAGAATTTCACATAGCGAGGTTTTTTTAAGTTTATTTGAAGTATTTTTGTGCATTCAGACAAGGTACTGATGTGGCATGATGTATAGTTTTAAAATGTGCATCTTTTTAGGCAAAGCAAATTTTTCAAAAGGTATTCAAACAAGCTTGCTGTAAGTGTTTTGAAGGTGCCATTATTCCTGAATTAAGTGTTTCAGAAATACTCGTAGTAGGCATTTTGACAAGGAAATAAGCTACGGGTTTTATGCATTATTGTGTTGACCTCAGTCTGGACCTCTTTGGTTTGTATTTCTTAGCCAGCAGATGGTGATATGTAATTCTGCTTCATTTAAATGCATTTTTCTTATGGCTATGCTGTACTAGATCTAGCAGATAATATACTCTCCACTAGTCTTTTGAAAGCCAAATTCTACCCGTCAGTGATCTGGTTTGGCTTTTTACTTCAGTCTCCATTGATTTCCTGCCATCAGCTGAGTACTGACATGTCTGTCTCCCTTTGCTAGTTTGGCTTCTCAAAACCAGTATCTTTCTGTAGCTTTTTGTACACCTCTAGAATCAGATCACATACTGTAGTGATGAGCATCAGTCTAAAACTCAGATCCTCTTGCATATGTCCCATTTTTCCCTCCAGTCAGTTCTCCCAAAATACACCTTCATTGTTTTTCCTGTGCAGGCTTTAAGTTTTCCATTTCTCTTAGTGTCTGGTATTGAAGAATTATGTTGGCTTATGGCTCTATAAATTGATTCCAGCTAGCCTCTCTGAAATATGCATTATTATTAATTATCTTACTGCATCTTATTGCTATCTGCCCTGCTTTTGATAATAAAATGTATGTTTTGGGGTTCTGTTCTTCACGTGACATGGCCTGCAAAACAGACTTTTTTCCTCATTATCTTGCACTACATAGTTTCATAGTTTGTAGGGTCGGAAGGGACTTGAGTAGATCATCAAGTCCAATCTCCTGCCATGGCAGGAAAGAGTACTGGGGTCAAACAACCCCGGCAAGGTGTTCATCTAGCCTCCTCTTAAAGACCCCCAGGTTAGGAGCCAGCACCACTTCTCTTAAAAGTTGGTTCCAGATCCTAGCTGCCCTGACAGTGAAGTAGCGCCTCCTGATATCTAGTCAGAATCTACCCCCTGCCAGCTTGTGACCCTTATTTCTACTCACTCCTGGCAGTGTTCAGGGGGAACAGGGACTCTCCCATTGCCTGATGGTCCCCTCTGACAAGTTTGTAAACGGTCACTAGATCCCCCCTCAGCCTTCTCTTGTGGAGGCTGAACAGATTCAGGTCCCTTAGACTCTCCTCTTAGGGCCTGCCCTGCTGCCCCCTGATCGTGTGGGTGGCCCTTCTCTGGACCCTGTCCATGTTGTCCACATCCCTCCTGAAGTGCGGCGCCCAGAACTGGATGCAGTACTCCAACTGTGGCTTGACCAGTGTTGCATAGAGGGGGAGGATCACCTCCTTGGACCTGCTTGAGATGCATCTGTTGGTGTATGACAGTGTGGTTGGCCTTCTTGACCGTGTCCCCACACTGTCGGCCCACGTTCATTTTGGCATCAATAATGACCCCAAGATCCTTTTCTGCCTCTGCACTAACGAGAAGGGAGTTCCCCAGACTGTAGGTCTGCTGCTGGTTCTTCCCCCTCAGGTGCAGTACCTTGCACTTGTCAGTGTTGAAACCCATCCTGTTCTCATCTGCCCACTCCTGTAACCTGTCTGGGTCTGATTGCACCCTATTCCTTCCTTCTAGCATGCCCACTTCCCCCCACAACTTAGTGATGTCTGCAAATTTGAACAGGGTGCTTTTTACCCCCTCGTCCAAGTCGCTGATGAGGATGTTGAACAGTCTGGCCCCGAGGACCGAGCCCTGTGGAACCCCACTGCCCACACCCTTCCAAGTCGAATAAGACCCCTCCACCACCACTCTCTGGGTGCGACCCTCCGGCCAGTTAGGGACCCAATTGACTGTGTAGGTGTCAGCACCACAGTCCCCTAGTTTTTTAATGAGAATGAGGTGAGAGACAGTGTTGAAGGCCTTCCTAAAGTCCAGAAAGACTACGTCCACTGCTATGCCTGCGTCTAAGAATTTTGAGACCTGGTCATAGAAGGCCAACAGGTTGGTCTGACAGGACCTGCCTCTAATGAACCCATGTTGGTTGACTACATAGATCACTGATTTGTACTTTATTACCATCTCCAGAAAGGTATGCATTAAATCCATTGTGTCTTTTTTCTTCATGTAAGTCAAATTCCAGCTCCAGAAGCTTCTTCTGTCTTACCTTCTTTTCTCTATCAGTTTCTGTAGATCTGTAAAGTAGCCATTCTGGCTTTTTTAACACTACTACTTTGGTCGTATGTAGGAATCTAACTACAATTATTTCTATTTTAATCTCATCATCTAACATCAAATGATCTGTATTGTTTCACTGTGGTCTCTTTGGGTCTCTTTTCCATAATAACTTTGATCTCTGACCTTTCCATAGGAAAAAGAATACTAAAACTACCCTAAACCAGGGATCCAGGTTTTCCATTTGCTATGGCAAAATGTGGTAACAGGGATTTACTCCTTTAAAAGAAAAAACACAGATTTTTTTCCTTTAAATGAGAAAAACACAGGAAACAGTGGGTTTCCCCTTGCAGGCTGGCAGAGTTCCAGCATCCTAGGGGCTGGGGGGAACAAGAGGAAGGCAGTCAGGCAGGGGGTGCCATGTGCATATGTGCACATGCACATGACTGCCAGGCAGCCTGGAGAGCAGCTCCCGCAGGTAAGTCGGGGTCATTGAGGCGCCCATAGTAAGGGAGGGAGGGAGTTGGGCAAGGCCGGAGCTGCTGCCCAGCCTAGGCGATGCTTGGGGCCCAGGGCCAGAATGTATGGCCACAGAGCCTGGGCAGCAAGTAGGATGGGGCCAATAGGCAGTTCATCCAGGGCAGGGGGGAGCTGGTTCCCTGCCACTATGCACACTCCCAGGGAGGGCATGGGGGGCTTATGCCCTCCAGATTTGTGCCTGGGGTGGGAGCAGGGGCAGGCTGCCCATTCTGGTTTTGGGCCCCCTGCCCTGCTGCCCTCCCCTGGGGCCTCCATGGTCTGGCAGGCAGGATCTGGCACTGCAGAGCAGAATGGGACATGGAGGGTTGTGCCACTGCCACCATGAGTCAAATGCCACCATGGTGAGGCACCCTCTGCCCACCCAGCAGTATCAGGATGCACAGCTCCATGCCACCCCCCCTGCTTCTTCTGGGCGGGCAGGGGGCATCTTGCCATGGCAGCGCTTGGCTTGTGGTGGCAGCACAAGCTTCCCTGCCCCACTCTGCCCAGCCATGCCAGGTCCTGCCTGCCAGGCCATGGAGGCTCCAGAGGAGGGCAGCAGGGTGGGGAGCCCCTAGTCCACAGTAGGCAGTCCACACACCCCCTCCCTCCCCCATCAACAGGCTGTGTTCCACCCATGCCACCCATGGGGGAAGGGTAGCCAGGCTTTGTGCTCTGTTCTGCCGCAGCAGCCACCACCTCCCATGGGCAGCAGTTGGGGCTTGGACACTGCTGCGTGGGGCAGGGAGTTACAGACCTGGGTCCCTGGCCCTATAGCCCTGGAAGCTGGCATCCACCTCTGCCAGGGACGGAGGGGCATGTGGGTTCTATGAGTGGGGAGTGAAGGCCAAGCATAGTCATTAATCAATCTTACAAAGGTGGGGTAGTAATCATTCTTGTGCAAGATTTATTTCCGGATCACCTTGTGTTAAGGGCCAGAATCCCTTCTTATTTGCATGGATGCAACTCCATTGGACCATATCCTGCCTACTGTTTCCACATTGTGATCCAGAATATGCCATTATTTACAGTGACATTACTCCAGTTTACTCTGTTACGAAGTCAGTGGAGTACAGTCTTTTCAAGCAGTGACAGGCTGTGTACTGGTGACCAGGTCACCCCTTCTTTCCAGCAGGGTGGCGGGGGGTAGCTGTCAAGATCAATAATATAGGCAGAACAGGGAACTGGACATGCTAGGCTAAGATACTTGCCACTCACTGATCCCCCATGCCACAGGTGAATCCAGTCATTTCAGGAGCCACAATATACATAGATTGAGCACCACTGGTCTAAATGATTCATTCAGCATTTGAATAAAATAGAATAGAAGCAGGAGCCACAACTCCACGAAAGACTCCCTCCTGCTCCCGTGGCAGTGCCCACCTCACAGGGCCATGGGACCATGTTCATCTGCTTATTTGTTTTCTGTCTTCAATGGAGCAGGGAGCATTGGATATACCCCACTGCAGCAGAGGTGGCCAAGAACTGAGGTTTCCAATTTCCTAGAAAAGTGCCTTAACCACTAATCTGCTGGGCACTGAACAGGTGCCACTGCATGTTGGTTTTTCCTCAGCTAAGAATGCAGAGACATATGCAGAATGTTGGCACTTTCTCCAACAGAACTGGATCACAACATGGTATAATTAGAGTTAGATGCCTGGGTGACTGTACTGGATCACTAATGAGCATAATCTAAAATAAATCCTAGAGATTTTTTCAGGCCAAAATGGGGATACCTAAGAAATATCAATACCTTGATGGAATAGGATTGCAACAACTAGAAGCTGTGTAAATTTATATGAATTAAGCAGAATAGAAGGTGGGTGTTACAGTGAAATTTTGTATCTAAGTAAAGGGTAGGGAAGGTGCTAGAGTAGCAGATCTGCTTTGGGAGGGGCATGCTAGCTAGTTCATAATTAATGGAACCTACTGGATGCTAGAGAAAGGATTCATGTTTCTATTGTAATCCTAAATGGAGCAGAGCAACTTGAGTCTCCCCTGTGGATGGAGAGGCTGTGAATGGATCCTTATCATGAGAAGCTGAATCAGGATTTGATGAATTAACACATCAGGCTTTTCCCCAGCTATGTCCTCTTGTACTGGTCACCACCAATCGCATTTCAGGTGCTCCTGAGCCATTTTGTAGCATTTTGGTTACTGGCCCTTCCCAAGAATTTCTGTTGCCAAGACTCTGCTCTTTCAAAAGTGGGGAGGGACTTTGCTTTTGTCAGAGCATGGCACAAACTGGGAGTAATCTGGCCTCACTCTGTTATTAAGTCTATTATAATAAACTTCTATTCCATTTGTAATATCAGTATGGTTTTGCATGCCTAATTTCTTGCTGGCTTTTATTCCATTTTTGGAGTGTTCTTATTTCCTGCTGATAAAAGCAGCTGGAATTTCTCCTAAAAGATTATTCAGATTTATGTCTAATTCAGGAGCTAACAATATCTTCTTTTTGTCCTAATCCTAGTAATGACATAGATAAAAATCTTCATTCTGTTGACTTAAGGAGAGCTATGAAGATATCAGTTATAAAAATAGTTAATTTTACATATGTTTCATGGCATAGAACAAAGGCTTGTCAGTATCAGAAGATTTTCCTTCATTACCTCCTTTCTTCAGTGACCCACTAGAACAGTCCCGAGGCCTATCATGTGACCGCATAATCTATTTCACAGCAGTGAGTGCAGGCCTATATCTTGGTAGCCAGTATTTGAGTAAATCTGCAAAAGCCTACACCATACCTTTTCCTGTGCCTCCCACACCACCCCAGCCCGGTGTAAGTTCTTCCTGTGCAACATTGAGGTTGTTGGAGGAGGTTTGTTCAAAATAGAATTTTCATTTTCTAAAGATCAGCTTCTTGCTGAATATTGACTTTATTCACTTAAACGCATGCCTTTATACGCTGCCTCTGCTCCTCTCTAGCTTCTGTTAGTGCCTCTTCCATGTTTTCTTGCTGTGGCACTCCTGTGGGCCAGCCTGCCATTGTGCTCCTGCCTTCTGCTTCTTGCCCAACATACCTTCTCTTGTTGCTCCTGCTCTGTCTCCCACTCTTCTCCACTCTTTTCTTCCTTTTGCATGGTCACTTCCATTGTTGCCTCCACCATTGTCAACTTTTTTCTTCCTTTCTTCTCCACCTTCCTCCACTCTCCATCTTTCTCCCGATCTTCATTTCTGCCCTTCAGCATTTTTCCCTTCATGCTTACTCACCCACAGCCATTGTTTTGACTTCCGGGTCTCCCTCCTCAACTCCTTACACCCTGATGCTCTATCAATCCCTTTCTGTGCCTTTAAGGAATGGATTAGGGTTTCAATGCTGATTGTAAGATACCACAAGGATAAATTAGTAGTACCTATCTGGAAACGATATATGGTAGTGCCCATTAAGCTCAGTCCCCCTCAGCACTAGCTTTTTTCAAGTCATGGGGAGCCACTACATTTAATACATTTCAACTTCCTCTTCAATTTCACAACTCAACTGTGCCTTTCTTTCCCATTTTCAGTGATTCCTCTTTCTTCACCAGCCTTAAAGGTCTGGCAAACATCACCAAATAGGGACTCAAACAGCTCACCAAGAATCCTGTCAGCCTGTTATATATGATTGTATATGATTAATGGGACCCTGACCTCCATGAGTTGAAGCAGGACCAGGTTGCCCTGTGCCTCATCTTCATATACATTTTTGCAGCATATCAAGACTTATAATGAGAATACCTGGTTCCAGTCATGAGTGGGGGCTAATTAGCACGTGGATCCTTTGGGGCAGGGTATCTGGAGTACATACACATACTGAGCAGTGCTGAGCTGTGGCTTGAAATGCTGCTGACTCTGGTGGACCCCAGCCCAATGAACTATATGGTAAATCATGAACCTTTTGGCTTTGAATATCATGCATAGTTTGTACTACATATGAGTAGGTACCAAAGTTCTGCTTAAAGGTGTGTTAGTAGAGCAGCTGTGCTAAAACTTGCAGTAGTTTCAAAAAAGGTAACATGCAGTAATTCTGAATGAATGAACTCAGTGGATACTATATGCAAATTACTACAGCAGTGTTTAATTTGAAGGTCAGTATTTTCAAATTTGCACCGCACTTCCATGTGGTTAGGGAAAGCTGAGTCAAACAGTAAGGGAGGCAGGGGCTGGAAGAGGTTGCAGGCGAAAGCACTTGGATGGGAAACAGAGGACAAGGGGGCTGCCTGACCTCCCAAATTTATTTTTCCTTCTGTAGCAGTAGGAAGGAGACAAATTCAAGGCAAACTTCTAATAATTAGATCTTATACCTGGGAAATAATAGCAAATTTCTAATTTTTCCGTATATAGAATCTAATGATTTGGGGGAAGGGGGGGTTAACTTATAATCAGCTCATCTTATATTCAAGTAAATATGGTAATTTTTTATTCATTAAAATCCATTTGTGGCAAGCTGAGGTGAGCTCAAGAATAATGTTCTCCTTGCTGCTTTAATGACTGTTACAGATCAATTAGTTAAGAGTCCTTTTTGAAAAAGTAATCATCTTGGAGGTTCTTTGGGTAAATGTGATATCTTTTTCTATGCCAACTAAATACTTGGAACAATTGTTCTTTGAAAGCTTTTGGGCACAAACACCCTTCTTCAGACAGGGAAGGAGTCTGTTGGTGTTTTATATGCTCTCCTGGGTAGAATAAAATGCAAAATGCAGGTCTGTGAAAATGCAATTGTGTGGCAGTAAGGTTTAGGGGGAGTTGACCGTCCTTTTTTGTTTCCAAATTCTATCTCTGAATTTAGAATTCCTGGACACTCTTTTAGGATCAAGTCATGGTACAAATGATTTCTTTCTAAGGTCTCCAGAACTGTGAGGAAATACTGTAAATGAAGCCATCTGGTTCAACAACTCATATTCCTAGACCACTGTTACCATGAGTATGTGCAACCTTAAAGAGTTTGCTGCTGCTAAGAACAAAAGGCATGGGCAAATCTTTCCTTCTGGTACTGTAGAGGATCAGAAGATATTGGGGCTTTTTAAATCTAAGGGAAGTTGTCTTCTGTCTCATTTATCTGTGGCAGAATTGGCCTTTTTCTTAGTGCAGCTTTCTGTTTCTCCTTCAGGGGCCTATTTTGAGATTTATGCAGACTTTATGTGAGGGGCTTCTAGGTTATCTCCTGTAACATCAGGATACTTGGTTCCATTTTGAGCTTAAGCTATCCTGATCCAGGGGAAGTCGAAAATCCATTGTGATCCATATTTTGTGTCAATTATCAAGTACGCCTTTTGTGAATTCTCACAGTTATATAGTCTCTTGTAGTAGGCCCATGCAAAGCATTTGACACCAGCAGCAGAGCAGGCCTATTTGCAGTCCTAGAAAAGACAGGATGCCCACCAATCCTGTTAAGTCTTATACATTCCTTCCCCAACAAAATGAAAGCAACTGTCCAGTTTGATGGGTCTGCTTTGGACAGCTTTGAGATAAAGAGCAGAGTGAAGCAAGTGTTCTTGCCCTACACTTTTTGGAATCTTCTTCTCATTACTCCTAAACTGCGCATTTAAAGACATGGAAGGTGGAGCATATAGATACGATTAGATGGTAAACTCTTCAACCTGTCACAGCTCAAGGCAAAGACTGAAGTTAGAAAGGTGCTTATCAGGGAGCTTCTATTCACTGATGATGTTGCCTGTGTAGCCCACTATGAAGACCTACTATAAAAACTCATGGATTGCCTTTCAAGAGCTTGTCAGGCATTTGCTGTCACTATCAGCATAAAGAAAACAGTTATACTGGGATGGGGAGTTCCACAAGATCCATCAATCACCCTTAATTAGAACCAGGTAAAAGTAGTCCAAAAGTTCAGCTACCTAGGTTCTGCAGTGACCACCAGCCTCTCACTGGATGAAGAACTTAATGGCTGCATCAGAAAGGCTGCTAAAACCTTCAGCAGACTAACCAAAAGAGCATGGGACAACTCAAAGTTTACTATCAAGACCAAAATGCTATTGTACAAAGCTTACTTACTCAGCACCCTCATATATGGTAGGGAAACATGGATAACTTGTGCACATCAAGAATAAAGGTTTAACAGCTTCCACCTGCACTGTTTACGCTGCACACTTAACATCAAATGGCAAGATAAAGTTACCAACGCAGAGGTTCTACAAAGGACAAGTTTACCAAGTGTGACAGCCCTACTCAGACCGAGACTACTGTGCTGGCTAGGCCATCTTAATAAATTGGAAGACATATACCCAAGAATATGCTATACAGGGAGTTATCGGAGGGAACATGAACAACAGGACACCCCAAGCTTTACTATAAAGACACATGTAAGTGAGATATGAAGGCATTTAGAATTGATCCTGGCCAATGGGAAACCTTGACAAGTGATTGGAACAAGTGGCATCATCATCTCCACCAGGGCATGACAGGAATTGGCTCAAACAGCTTGAAGAGAAAAGAATCTATAGGAAGCAAGCAGCTTCCAAACCACCCAACCATGACATACATTTGCAACCACTGCCACAGATCATGCAAATCTCAGTTTGGACTATTCAGTCACATTAGACAGTGCAAACCATCTATACCATAGGCTACAATTTCCGCCATCTCTTGCAGACGAAAGGATACCATAATAAGTAGGCCCGTGCAGAGGAATAAAGCATATGAAGCATAAAGACTAATATTTGGTAACTGTTTTGAGCATTAGTGTATTGCCTCTGCAGAGCTATGTTGATCATCTTTACAAGCTGTATTGGGATAGAGATTTCCACAAGGACTGTAGAAGAACTTGAAGATATTTGTATTCTGTGTTCCAGAATGATGAATTCAAGGAGCATATCCATGAATGTCAATGGTTACATACTTGGAATGTATCTCCTGTTTGTTGCTGGTCATCTGCAGTAAACGTGCATTCAGAGAATATCACTGATTAAAAATAAAAAATTATAACAAGCTATACCAAAAAAAAAAAATCCATATGTAGGTACCGTACTTCTCAGCTAAGCCAACAGTCCCTTATTTATTAGTACAGCATTCTTTTTTTAGATTGCTTGTCTTACAAAAGAAATAGTGAAAGCAAATGCTTGGCAACAAGCTTGTCCTTTTTGGCACCTGGAATAAAAAGAGTAACATAACAGTATCTTTATATGGTATATAAAATATAATTCAGGATAAGAATTTGGAAGTCACAGTAAGTGGTTAGGTAAATACCTCTAGGGAGTTGCAATAGTTTGCTTATGCAGAGAGATGCTGATAGGTTACACAGCTAGTGCAAGCACATGTAAGATTCTAAGGACTGGTGCTTTTATATGTAGTAAAACAGCATTAAAATGTGCAAAAAATTGAAAATGGTTTCAGTAAATCGGAGTATATGCTGAACCACATATGTTAATTAGGTTGCTTTGACTCTTAGTTGTAGTTAATGAATTCTGTATTGTTTCTTACTAGCAGATCCATTCATTTACACTAAGATAATAGATCTATTCGTTTACAACATAATAGAGATCATAGCATGAGTAGCTCTCCTAATGCTTGAAAGCCTAATGGTGTTTTTGGCAATGGAGACCTTGTGGTAGAACATTCTGTAGGTGTAAAGTCTACAGGGGCTCAAGCTGCTCCTTCACTATTTACATTTGGCAGCTAGACTTACGACTCCTCAGGGTACATTTTTTAGCCAGTGCTATTCAGATTGTATCTACAACTCCAATTACTGTTAACTGGAATTGAGCCTCAAATCTGCAGTATATAGTGCTGAAAATGTACCCCCTTGAGTCATGGCCCTTCCCCCACCAGTGTTTCAAAAATGTGATCAATATGTTGCAGGAAAAAAAGAACATGCACTTACCACTTTTTAAAAGTAGCGTTCTACTGTTTAAATTAAGAATGGCAACTTCCCCATATCTCAGTGAGCAAACCATTATCTACTTTAATTCATTGCAGATTTCATTTCTTACTGTTACAAATATAAAGGGATACCCATATCTTTAGTATAGTTTTCATTTTGTTTCAGTTATTTTTATATTCCCACTTTTACATTTAAAATTAGTCATGTTGCTTGTCATTTTTTTTCTATTTCATAAAATGTTTGGTTTTCATCCTTTTTTGGTTATGAAGCAACAGCTTCTCTACTTAATGCTTTCACAGTCTATTTGGAATGTGGTGTTGATTTAGCTAACTTAAATGTCCTTTTTTGCTGGGTTGCTTCTTTTGCATTAATAAACTGCTTAAGACAAAACCTTCAGACTTGCAGAGGTTTTAGTGAGGCTACTTTGTATCTGAATGTGCAGGAATAGAAGTTAGTATTGTAAAATTAAAAACAATTTTAGGTTTTTTAAGTAAGGTAGTTATTGCAAGTAATGTATTTTACCTGATTTTTTTTCATGGTTTATTTTATTTATTTAATTGAGAAAAACTGACTTTTTCTTTTCAGGTTGACATGGTGATTTCCTTATTTTTTCCCCATTTATAACCAAGAAGTTAACTACATAGTTCCAAAATAGTAATCATGTTGAGTTTTCAGTTATCTGCACTTGCAGCTAGTTTATTTTTATTTCAGTAAAATTTCCTGTAATAATTCTTGGGGTTTTTTCCTTAAAATAACTTTTAAAATATTCAATACAACTTTCCATCAAGTACTGTTGGGTGTATATAACTATAATGGGAGTATTTGATAATAGGTGGAGGAGAGTAATGGTCCTTGACCATAACAAAAGAAGTTTTTAGGTCTGGTGGGAAGATCTCAGTTACCTTTCCATAATTAAGGTATTGCTTCTTTTCCCATACTTGTATGATTTACCTGTGTTAAGCTAATATATTTGGATTTTGCATGGATGTATGTTGAATTTGACTCATTCTGAGCTGTTACAAAGTTGATAAGAACAGGACAGAGGTGTGTAAACATCATTTAAAGCAAGTAAGATTATCAGAGAGGTACTTCATTTGGTAAAGAATTGTTAGTGATACAATGATTCTGTTATGTGCCCAACTTCACAGACTGATAAGATTTCATATAATTAAAAATATTTTGGCTTGACTTCCAGAGATGCAATGTACTCAAAGCACACTTTGAAACTGATGTTAGTTGCAGTTACTTGGCCTTGAAAATCAAGCCATTAGCTTTAAAGGAGACTTGCAGTGCAGTATTCAATTATCTATTGTTTTTCAAAATATTCTGGCATTTTTTTTAGCTTTAGAAATGCATCTTGTTTACCAAAATCTTAATTTCTTGCATCAAAGAATTAAACAATTAGTTAAATTCTGTGGGAAGAACTTTTAACATAGTGAAAAGATGTAATGAATGGATATTGCTAAAAGGAAACATTCCCCATAACATGCATAGTAATGTGAACATCCAGGGCTTTATTCATCAGGGCATTTGATTTACATTGGCCTAACTCAAAATTTATGTAACTTTTTGGGTATCCAAATTAATACATTTTCTATGCTCAGTTCATAAGAAAAAATCCTCTACACGCACCACTGTGCTGCACCATATGAATAGCATTTGACAAGGAACTTGATCAAATAGGTTACCAGTGGTATATAACTGGTAGACAGTCAGATCCTGAAGCTTTGTTATTGGGAATCTTTTTGATGCATTGTTCAAGTTCCTTTAGTGTAGGTTTGGCGTCCAGCAAAGTCGTATCTTCAAACCCAGGCAATTTGTCTAGCACATGTTGGTCTAGTACATACTCCCTTGAGTATATCGTTCCATAGTGCTCAAACTGTTGCTTCCCATTATCAGTCATGATATTACCATCCAGGTCTTTCAACGGAGCTGTCTTGGGGTACTTCATTGGCCCAATGGCCTTTCTAATACCCTCAGATAACTGTCTATTGTCACTTGCATCAGGCTATTCTTGAATGCTGTCACAAAAACCCAGCCAAAATTCTTGAGCACACCTCTTGGAAGCTGGTTATGAGCTTCCCTTAGACTGTTGAGCAAATCTATAGTAGGAGTGGACTTGTGTGTGATTAGGGCAGTGTTTTCTCTCAGTGAGTGGCAGCAGTACCTCTGAATGGTCTACAAACTAGTTCACATTTTTCTCAGTACCCTTTCCAAATCTCTTGATTGCTGCATTGTACATACTTGTCTTTAGGACTTCCCATGCATCTCATGCAATTTCATTCATTCCAGCTGACTTTGCTACTACTTCATTGAAAAGCTGTTTTTGACAGGATAATTGATTTGGCGCAAGTCATGATGAGGTTGTCTGGCAGGTTTATTGTGGTGGATCTTCTGAGCTTGAATTGTCACTTAGCAGCAGACAGGGAAGTGGTCTGTGTTGCAGTCTCTGCTTTGAAAGGATCACTTTCTTCCAACTGTTGATCGAAGCTGTCCTTCTCATCACTAGCCTGCAGAGTTGGAGCATAGATGCTGACGAGGTTGATGAATCCCTTCTGTAGTCTAACTTGAAGTGTCATGGTACATATGGACATTGCAGTAGAAGCTTCACATGATGACGTAAGTTCATTTCTGATGGCAAAACCTATACCATACTCTCTCCTTGCTCCTTCAGATTTGCCATGCCAGTAAATGGTGTAGTCCTTCTCCTTTATGAAGCCTGTATCTGAGAACCACATTTCCAAAAGAGCTGCCATATCAATTCTGAAACATGCAAGCTCATTAGTCAACACAGCCATTTTCCTCAGATCTGAATCCAGATCAAAGTCGTATCCAGAGGTCGAAGTCCGTATGTTCCAGCAAGCAATTATGTTATAAAATCAGTTGAGCCAGGATGTAAGTAGTAAGGCAAGGCTTGTTTCACCCACCTCTTCTAGGGTCACCCTCATGTGAGGCAAGCGTGCCATCCCTAAACATGGCTGCTTGGAAATCTTGGTAGCTGCCTTAGAGCTCTTATGCCTCTCTTGGATCTCTGCAACCATCTTGCCAAGACCTTCAGTACATATGCCTAGGCAGAGTTTTGGAGGAGCGGAGGCTGCCTGTTGTCCCCACTTTAGACTACTGAGCCAAAATCCTAAGGCCAAAACGAGTCTAGACATTCAGTGACGACATGGTGTTTCTACACAAGTTGCCCACTGCACAGTTGCTAGTGTGCAGTCATTTAGTACTTGAATAACCAAGTACTAAATGACTGCACGGTAATACCAGCACAGTAACTGGTATTACTGTGCAGTACCAATCCCGGCACAGTTGCCTTGATGCTTACTGCACAGTAGCTCCTTACTACTGTGCAGTAGCATCGCTGGGCATGAACTGTGATGCAACACTACTGCACAGTAGTAATGAGTTACTATGCAGTAAGCATCTCATCTAGACACCCATAGAGGTTGTAACTTCTGCCAGAGAGCAACCTGAATAGAGCTAACTACTGTCACTTCATCATGAAAGCCTTTTCTGTCAGAGTGAGATCCTTTAGCCTTTCTTCAACCAAGAAGTGTCCACAGGGCAGCGGAGGATGCAGTTTAATGTTATGCCCAGGACACCTCTCCTATCCTATCCTTCAGTCCTATTATTGCTACATTAAATGTTGTTTCAACATGCTCAAAGAACAACTGGACAGTCATACTGTGGTTTGAATTTGTCAATTCATTGTCAGCTTTTAAAGTAAGATATGCATTTTCTCCTGCAGAAGGTAATTCTTCTATCATTTAGGTCACTAGACTAAAATTTACTTGATATTGTACATCGAGCAATACAGATGAAGAAATAAAAATTCCTGCCACCTCCTTTCTCTTGATAAATACAGGGTCATGCCTTGGTTTCAGTAGAAATCCAGACTGACCATTCCCCTTTCTATTCCCTCCCACACATTACGTAAAAATAACGGAAGACGTAAACTAGATGCCAGTAGAGTTGCACAGCACAACCATTCTTATTAGGTGAGTTCCTATGAGTCAAAAAGACAAGGTTTTCATCATTTCAAATATGCTGTTCAGCTTTTTTAGGTTGCTCAAGCATAACAAATATTGTACATGAGGATAAAAATTATTTAAAATACTGTCACTTAGAATTGGCTGAATTGTTATTTTTATGTATTTTTCTACACTTCTCTGCACGGAAAAATACCAAAGTTGAGATCAAACATTGAAAATATTAGCCCAAAAGGAAAATCTTCCAATAATAATCAAGCAGAGATAGAGAATTTAAGGGTTTTTTTCATGACTGCAATTGTTATCGCAGAACTTTCACTGCCAGGGAACTTTATCCTTTTTGAGAAATGGAGATGTATGTTAGTGTGTAAAAAGTAGAACCATTTTAAGATTTGGAGTTTTGACTTAGGAAAGTGCATTCTTTCCTTTCACCTTAACAAATATAAAACCTTCACATTTCTCTAACAAGAAATCTTTTTCAATAACTTTCTGCTCTTTAGTGAAGTATTTTGATGCTCTATCAAGGAACAGATAGTTCATGTCAAACTTTTGGCAGATATTCAGGGCCTTCTCCACAAAATAAAAATAGAAAAATAAATAAAATAATGAAAGCCAAAACATAGTCGACATGGTGAGTTAAAGCAGCACAAACTGTAACAAAGAATTAATCGTTCTACCTTTAGGCCAAGGTATGTAATTTCCTTAATATAATGGCTTAAGAAGGCCCAATTAAATATCCTGGTTGAAGTTGTACAAGATTAAGCCTGTTTTTGGATTTCTCGTGCTACTCCAGCAGAAGTACAAATCTTTCTCTCACAAATAATTAACTAAAGCAACGTTCTCAAAACAAATTGTAAAAGTGACCTTTTATGCTTATGGCTTGGGGCTGTTAAGTCTTCACCTAGCACTTAGCACTTGACACCTCACATTGAATATAAGAATAAACCTGTGAAACAAGGGTTCTTACAAAAGGCTTCCTCACAACCATATGATTTCATCCAGAAGAGGCCTCTAAAAATAAACACCCTTCATGTTAGCCTTTTTTACAATGCTTCATACTTTAGCTCTTGTATAAATATCTGCCACATTTCCACCAGGAGTTATTGCTGTTATATATTTTACAGACACTTTACTGTCATCTAAGTGGTTTATTTTATTCCCACAGCTAGAGGAAAACTACAAAAAGAAATTTGTAATCTGAATGTGATTGTGGGCCGAGAGTAATGTTTTGAAAAGGAGCTAAAAGTAAATTACATTACTGCTTTATTGTATTTATGAAGACTTTTCCATTGTGCTAGGAGTTAGCATTAGTTTTCAAAGTTATTAACCGGATGTGGTTTTATTATGACTGTTTTATCCACATTTTGATTTTTTATTTAATTTTTTTTAATTTTATTTTGGTGCCAGTTAGACTGTAACTTGGTAGTCTTAATGACTAAGCTGTAATGTAAATTGTGTTCATGTACTTAAACTTTATTTAGGCTTGACCTTACTTCTGAAATACAGCAGGATGCAGATAAATTATTTATGGAGTCTTTCTTTAGTCATGTTGTTATAACATGATATGTTGTGAAAAACCTGTATGGAATATTTGTGTGTACTCATAAATTGTTTGTAAAACCCTACAGAAGAGCTTTGGTTGGAATGAAAGGGGTATTTCTCATATAACCTTTCAAATACTGGATTTTATGACAGGAAGTTTGGTTAGATTGACATGGCCTTCTCTCCCCCTGTAGAGATTCGAATGCATCTCTTTCATGTTGAAGCAGCTTCCAGCAACCTCGAACATGACTGAGTCTCACAACTGTGACAGTATAACATACTAAGCTATAAAAACCAGCCAACCCAGTACATTTATCTTTTTATCTGTGATAACAGGATGTACAAGATGCATTTGTTGTATTTTTTAAAAGTCATAGTTTTCATGTTTTCTTTTCTGTTTTGACTTCAACTGATTTTGGAGAATAGGAAGGAGCAACAATATTAAAGATAGGTTTATCTGATGTTCATAGGGCCCATCTGCATGTGCAACCGGATTGCGCAGTTGTTACTGTGCAGTCCCAACACTGCATGGTTTTTTTCCGCATGCTACTGTGCAGTAGCATTGGCATTACAGTTCATACCCATCAATGCTGCGTCATAGCAATGAGCTACAGCAACATAATGTCTCAACGCACCCAGTGTGGCACATTTGCTGACCAGGTGGCAACAAAAGGATTTGCCTGTGCACAAATTGTAATGCATAAATTGACACCCTAAAATAGTTTTTCATTTAAAAAAAAAAAAAAAATCTACAGCTTTGAGTGATTCCGTATAGATAAAATAAGGAATGCTAGCAGAACCAGAAATCTCAAATTAGCAGAATTTTTTTAAGTAAACCCATTTCATAGAGATGCAATAAAATCTTGCAATTACTTCCTGTTAAAATACTTGTTTCACATTCTTTAAAAAGTAAAGCACATTACAATATGCATTTAATCATTAAGTGAGAATTAGTTTTATAGTAAATTCAAACCATGAGTTAGATCATAAATGAATGGGGTTATGTTAAGATCAAATTCTGCTGCATTTTCTTCCATATTGCTCACAGTTTGGTACAATTGGTAGTCTGCTTTCGAGGGATTTGGAATTTTGAATTGCAAAGGAAAGGAAAGCAAAGTATTGGTAGTGATGTGGGAGGAAACTGGAATGACAGCTGACTAAGCTGAATCTGATGCTAGTTAATTCTCTAATCGCTTTACTTTCCACAAGGGATGACTAGGACACAATTCATTATCTTGCACCTTATATAATAGCCACTTATGCCTGTGTAGGACAAGAAAGTTGGTGCCAAATCAGAATCATAACATTTCACACACACATAATGAAGTGAGAGAGATAACACAAGAATGAAAGTTTTCCGTCAAAATTATTTAAAGTAGGATTAAATAAAGTTGGGGTTTCTATAGTGAAACCCAAACCAAACTAGTGAAAACCAAAATCTAATACATATATATGTATAAAACAAAAGTCCCCCCTCTTAGATTCATAAGCAGTTAGATGCAAGGTAATATATCTTTGGTTCAAGTCTGTCATGTTTTTAATCAGCTACTTGTATAGAACTTTAATTCTGATGTATCCCTGTGAACGTCTGTTAGCTTTCTTTTAATATACCTTTTGCATGCTGTATGGCTGTTGTGCTAGTTAATATATAATTCTTTTAACATCTTGCCCCCTTATGAGCTACAGGTATGCTGGCACCTGTTTTGTCAGTCCAGATGAAAGGACCTGACCAATATTACTCCACATCTCTTTGATCTCCCTGTAGAAGGTCAGCATGTCTGCCTAGAGATTCCTCTGAAGAGCAATTTAAAAGTTGCATTTGAGCAACATCAAGTGAAATGTCTCCACATCTCATGCCGTGAGGAGCTCTTTGGTGTACTTCATGGCTAGATGTAAGGAAAGATATTAACCCTTCCTCTCGAATGAAATATAGCTGAATACCACATCCTAAGCCATGCTCTCTCTCTATGGTTACATTTCAAGACGGCTTATAATGCAATGTACTTTTGTCCTATTAAGACATTGAGGCAAAGATTAATTCATTTTACTATTTAGTATCACCTTCCCTTAGTAGATATATTTTGAAAAGACCTCATGTTCACAGTATGGATTTACTGGAGTATGTGATATCAAATATGAAATGTAGGTGTGAAGTAAAAATATTTCATGGCAGGTGAAAAAAAAAAGGGTGGTTGAGTGAAGCATTTCATGGATACACTAGAGAAGCTTTTCCAGAGGTAACATGATATGATCAATACCATGATGTATTTTGTTAATGGAGAAGCAGCAGAGGCCACTAGATATCAATTACTAAATAAAGTGCTATCATGAAGTGTAATGTGTTCCTCTGAGTTATTCTGTTATGCAGAAGAGTCATGCAGAAGGAGGCCTAGCATGTTGGGTTTATGTTCCTTTTTAATCTCAATGGGCTCTTATAAATATTACTCCCACACTCCTAAACTAGCTTTACTTACTTTCAGAACTAGAATCAAGTGTTTTTCCTGTGATTATTTTTCCCCTAAATCACCTGGATTAATTCAATTACAAGAACTCTTTAGCTATCAATTTAGAATGCAGTTTCTGCTAAGAAAGGGCCAGATTTTAGATTCTTTCTACCTTTTATACGGATGCCTCACAGAGCAGGATGCTATGAGAATTTTTCTTCTTGTTGTATGTCTGTATTCAGGGGTCAGCTGCTGGGATTTTTTGAAAATTCAGTTGCCGCTCTATCTTGAAGCAAAACTTGCTAAGAAGTTTTGATCATAAGTTTTCCCTCTGTCCTACAGCTAGGTAGCTGACAAAGTTCTTGAAGGGTGATGCAGCACTAAGTCTGCAGAGCCCCCAGTAGGAATTTAAGCTTGCTCAATCTGCAGTATAGCCCTCCAGTCTATGCCTTTCCTGTTGTTCTGAGAATACAAAAAGCACAATCCAGTCTACAATGTGCACTTCCTATAGTGGTACTTGGCAGCAGCACTATAATGTAACATTGGTTTTTTGAGGTTGGTAAGTGAACAATAACATGGTACTGGGCATCCAAATATTTTGTGTACTCACTACGTGGTATCACTTTAAAGGTTCAAGTATTCATGCACCAATAGAAAAAATAGAGATTTGCATCACATGCACTATAAAGAAGTAACATAGGAGCCCTTAGGATGCCACCAGACGCCACATCTCAAAAAGTCCTTATGTACAGGTAAGACCCTAGTACCTAAGTAAATAAATTTAAATATGGATCAGCAAACAGATCTCTCAGTTTTCCTTATTTGCTAGTATAACTTTCAAATGTGATGGAATGATATGATAGTAACCCCACATTCTGCTGATGTTAATATTTTTCTTCAACAGCATGTGGCAAATAATGGCATCTGTTTAAAGATGTACACCTTGAGAATGCCATGTTATGCTTTTGAAACCTGTTTCCAATAAGACGCAGCATAAACCTAACCATGACCCACTGACTCCCTGTTTACCCCAGCAATTTATTGGGAATGCCCGTTTCAACTTACACAGTTATGACAAGAACATGAAGATAAAGGGCATGCAGACGTATCATGCATCTTATTACCACTTGCCTTGGAATGCTAGTGCAAGCTATGCTGACCTTTCCAGAGTTTCAAATGAAGCTAGCCTGTCACATATGGGCTGAGGAATATGGGTTAAAAAAAAGTCTTAACACTGACTTTATTGTAAAGCATGTATTGTAAATGTAGGACTGCATTTTCAGTTGTTTTGTCTAACTGAATTGAAATGCTGTAAAAGTGGATTCATGATCCATCCTGTCATATATTTAATGCACAATAGTTCTAAAGAGAAATTGAACAAAACATTGGAGAACAGCAACTACAAGCTGTTTTTTCTGTAAGAATTTGAAATGTGGTAACATCCTAGAAATGTTACTACTTCTTAAGTCAAACAAGATTTCTTCTTTTTGGAATCTCTCTCCCAGCTTGTGATGTGGTTGTCTTTTTGTTATTGTTAATGAGTATTTTCATTTATCATGTATACGGATTCTGTCTGATGTATCTGTACTTGTCATTACTGGGATGTCAAAGACTGCTGTATCCCTATGAGTTATGTGGGTGTTTCATGGTTTTTGAATATGGAGAAGGTTTTTTCCATTAACTTGTATGTTTCTTGGTCTGGACAGTGTGGGTGCATTACTATTTACTACTTTCTCCTTTGTAGGCAGCAGGAGTCCAGAATTTAGTCCATGAAGTTATCAGGGCTGCTGGCATTTCATATTTTCTGAAGTGGAGAGTTGGGTTTCTGGGGGGGAGAGATCTTGAATATTTATCACCTTGGGGAGTCATTGTTTATTTATGAATTTTCAAGGCCCCTCCCATCCCCACTGACACTATCATCTTAGGTAGGGAGAGGACAGAACAGAACTCTTTACCTATCATGCCTCTGTACTGATCACATGATATCAAGAACATACTAGAAACATTATTTCCACTGGGTGCAAGGAAGACAAGGAACTACACAGAAGGTGCCTAGCTTTACCTTGTATGATATAGTGTTGAGCTTCCTGATGATGTCCTGCTGGGTGAAGGAGGGATGTATATGTGCTTCCTAAAGAACTGATGATAGCCAAAGGACCAGCATGAAGGAAGAGTACATGAGATATAAAGAGTAATGAAATGCAAGTAAGATGCATAAAACTTAAGCAAAGAACTAGTGTAATTGTTAGTAATCTTCTAGTTCCACATGCTGTTGAATTCTTCCAGTCTTCTCTGTGAACTCTGAGCTTGCCACCTGACTGCATAAGTATGCCCATATCTTCCCCACATACCCAGAACTAGCAATTGGATACCACTAAATGAGAACTACCATAGGATATGTTTGCTTATATTAAGCACAGAACAATATTACTCAAACTGTTTTCTCAAAATCTGTAAAATGTGGTTCTGTATACACCAAGTATAGTCTCTTTCTTCTCAGGGAAGGGAGAAGAACACAAGATGCTCAGTCTGGTGGAGGTGGAGGGGTAGGGTCTTGCCTTACAAAATTTATGTGGGAAGTGTCAAGATGTTTTTGTAATAGGTATCATAGAGCTAAGTCTAGACAGCTGAAAAGCTCAAGGTTGAATCTATTCAGTCTTTGCAGGTTAGTCTATAAACTGCATAGATTGAACCGATAAGCAAGTGAACAGACATTCAATGTTAATTCCGGAAATGCAGCCACATGTCTGCCAGAAGCCGGGGGGGGCAGGGTGGGAAGGGAGCACAGAAGTTCAAGAAATTAATTTAACCTAAATCAGTTAAGTCTGATACTATATCCATCCAGGTTCATCTCAAACCAGTTTCAGCCATTTTGAAAGTGATTTATGTGCACTGAACTTCTGTTGTGTTACTGATTTGAACCAGTTTCTGATCACTTATACCAATGCATGTGTAATTTCTGTCCCTAGCCTAGAAGTCTGCAATAGAAAAACAGATACATTTTCATAAGGCAGCAACAGTGGGGCCAAGTGTGCTGCATAATGACAACAAAAGGATTTAGTGATGTTAATTGCAAGAAATGGGGGATTGCTGTCTATTTTATTACTAAGAGGTAACTTGACTCTGGAATGGAAACAGGACAACTGCAAACTTGTGTAAGCTATGTAGCA
Organism: Alligator mississippiensis; assembly: GCF_030867095.1. NCBI lineage: Eukaryota > Metazoa > Chordata > Crocodylia > Alligatoridae > Alligator > Alligator mississippiensis. Next base: position 78,141,751 of record NC_081829.1, on the reverse strand, counting down.
TTTATTGAAAATTACAATGGACTTAGAGTTCATAGACGTTAGGGGCTGGAAGGGACCTCATGAGATCATCGGGTCTAGCCCCCCAGCCATAGGCGGGAAGTCAGCTGGGATCAAGTGACCCCAGCAAGAAATATATCCACCTGTTTTTTGAAGGAGTCCAGAGTAGGTGCTTATACCACCTCTGGGGGGAGTTTGTTCCAGACCTTGGACACACACACTGTAAAGAACATTTTTCTTATGTCTAGTCTAAATCGGCCTTCCTGGCATTTATGGACATTAGACCTTGTTATCCCTTGGGGAGATCTGGTGAACAGGTGTTCTCCCAGGTCCTGATGTACCTTCTTATGTAATTGTAGGCTGCTACCAAGTCCCCCCTGAGCCTTCTCTTCTCCAGACTGAAGAGTCCCAAGTCCCTCAGCCTCTCCTTGTACAGCCTTCCCTCCAGACCTTATATCATATGAGTGGCTCTCCTCTGGACTCTTTCAAGCTTCTCCACATTCTTCCTGAAGTGGGGGGCCTGATTCTGAATGCAGTACTCCAGCTGCAGTCTCACCAAGGCTGAGTAAAGTGGGAGGATGAATTCTCTAGTTTTGCTTGAGATGCATTGGTGGATGCACACTAGAGTTTGGTTAGCTTTGCCAGCCACAGCATCACATTGGTGGCTCATATTCATCTTGTGGTTAATCAAGACCCCAAATCCCTTTCGGTCGTGGTGCTAGCAAGAGTAGCACTGCTGAGCCTGTAAATATGCTGGGGGTTCTTCCTACCAAAGTGCAGCATCTTGCACTTCTCTGCATTGAAGGCCATCAGGTTTTGGTCGGCCCACCTTGAGAGTGTGTCCAAGTCAGCCTGTATCTCTAGCCTGTCCTGCAATGCAACTGCCCTCCACCATAATTTAGTATTGTCAGCGAACTTGGCCAGTTCACATCTGACTCCCAAATCCAGATCATTAATGAAAATGTTAAAGAGTATTGACCCAAGTACTGAGCCCTGAGGGACTCAACAGGTAACCCTGTACCACGTTGATTAGTTCTCTTCAACTAGTACTCTTTGGGTCTGACCCTGTAGCCAGTTGTCTAGCCATCAGACTGTATGATGATCAAGGCCACAGTTCCCCAGCTTAACCATGAGGACATCATGGGGAACTAGGTCAAAGACCTTCTTGAAGTCCAGATATATGACGTCCACGTCATCTCCCTTGTCCAGGGCACATGTTACCTGGTCATAGAAGGAGATGAGGTTGGTCAGGCAAGACCTGCCAGTCATAAAGCTGGCATTCAGAAGCTTCCCTTCCATTAGTCTGGCATTAATGGGTCCCTTGACAATTTTCTTCAGGATTTTTCCAGGGATGAACGTCAGACTGATTAGTCTATAGCTCCCCGGGTCATCCCCCTTCCCTTTCTTGTAGATAGGGACCACATTGGCTCTTTTCCAGTCGTCTGGGACCTCACCCAAGCACCACAATTTTTCAAATATCTCTGCCAAGGGGGATACAATGGTGTCTGCCAGCTCTTTCAACACTCTCGGGTGCATTCTGTCGGCCTGTGGGCTTGTGAATGTCCAGTTTCTCAAGGTGTTCCCTCACCTGATCCACATCGATCTTGGGCCTGTCACCCGCTCCGAGATTGGTTTGTGCCATTCCTGGCAGTGTGATCCTCCTGGGAGGGTGAAAAACCAATTCAAAAAAGTCATTTAGGTGATTGGCCCTTTCTTGTGCTTCAGATATCAGTTGTCCTGTTGGATCTCTCATGGGCCCGATGATATCCTTGTTCTTTTTCTGACTTCCCACATTTCTGAAGAAAGACTTTTTGTTGTCCTTGATTCCCACAGCTAGCCTAAGTTTGGTTTGTGCCTTGGCTTTTCTTGACTGCTCTTACAGGTGCAGGTGAGTGCAAAGTAATCCTCTTTGGTAATGCTTCCTGGTTTTTCCAGCTGGTGTAAGCTACTCTTCTGAGCTTAACGAGATCCAACAGTTCCTTATTCAGCCATGGGGGCTTCCTTGCCTGTTGACTTGGTATAGCTTTGCCCTGTGCTTCAAGAATTATGTTTTTGAGCAATGACCATTCCTCCACTCCCTTTTCTCAGGGGGTATGGCCTCTAATTGCCTGACTGACCAATTCTTTCAGTTTGCAGAAGTCAGCCTTCCCAAAGTTAAGGACTTCTGTTTTACTGAGGGGTTTGCCTGCTCTTTGGTGAACTAAGAAAGTGACCAATTCACGGTCACTGTCACCAAGTTTCCCCTCAATCCACAGATCACTCACCAGGTCCTCCCCTTTGGCCAGGACTAGACCCAACAATGCCTCTCCCCTAGTCAGTCCATAGATCTCCTGGGTTAGGTAGAGGTCATCAATGCACATGAGAAAGCTATATGGTAGTTCTGTTTTTGGGGTGTTGTTAATGTAAACCATAAAACTGTGGTCTTTAATGTGACCCCAGGAGGGGGAGGGGGTCAGTCTGATAAAATGTCCTTGACTTCGTTTGCTCTACATTTTCTTTCTTTCCCCTGTATTTAGGAGGAAATATTATTAAAACTTATGGTAAAAAAGGATAATTTTCTGAATAAAGCAAAATGTGTACAATTGAAGAGATATTCCACAATTGATCATTTGTCTTATTATCATGTAGGTCCCAACCCAATAAAGAGCACATTGAAAGGCAGGCTTTAGAATTAAAAATCTTTTTTAGAGGGAGAAATTTTTTCACCAGTATATAAATTTGTAAGAATTTTGCATTGCTAGCTTTGAAAATAAAAGTTGTTTGTTTAGAATGTATATTACATATTGATTGAACTATACATATATGCCATAGCACCAAAGAGAAAGTCTGTGCCCACAACAACATACTTGGAAAGTCAATCACCTTGAAGTGGGGCGCAAACCCAGATACATTATGAACAACTGCTATTGCCTTGCGTTACTTCACTGCAGTGTATGCATGTCCAGTATGGGAAGGATCAGTTCTTGCCAAGAAAGTAGACCCAGATCCAGCATTCCTTCTAAACAACGTGGCATATGTGGCCATGCAGGTGCGCTCATGCTACATCACTGTTCATGCCACACAGCTTACAGGGAACGCTGCCCAGGTCTAAATGACAGCTGTTGTGAAATAACAGGATTGACTAAAGCCAGCACCAAAGGATCATGTGTACTCACTGGCTAGCATTGCACCACCTGATATTAGAAGAAAGGTAGTGAGCCAAAAAGAAAGATCATGGCGGATGGAAGACCCCAAGCATTCACCTTGTGGTCACACAGAAGTTACTAAACAGCTTAAAACGCGAAGAGCAACCAGTGTTGCACTATTGGACATGATGGCTAAGATGGTGTAACTGGGGTTATTCAGGGAAAGATTATGAGCAATCAGATGCTCTGAAGTGGACCTGGAAACTCAGAAGGATGTTCCAAGAGGAGCAGATATAGATTGGCCAGTATAGTGGTGCTTGAATCACCTGTGTATGCAAACTGAAAGATCAGAAACAAACATGATCAAATGGGGCTGCTCTAGTGACATGAACATATGCGAGTTCAGTAAAGTGCAGACTATAGAGCACATGTTTATTTGCTGACTCTTTGGTGAGACCTATATGAAGGAGGACCTCACTGTAGCATCAGAAAGAGCCATTGCTTGTGCATGATTCTGGAAAAATATCTAGTTTATGGCAAGAACATAAGAAGAACCACCAAATAGTGTAGTGTGTTAGCTGACATTATGACTACCTTCACAGCAGCAAAAAAAAATCTATATAGCATTCACACTTTTTAATTAGTGCTTTTAAAAGAGCTTTGATTCTGGTGGAAAAAGGACTTCACCTGACTATGGACTATACCGAAGATAATAAGGGAACTAATGCTTTGTTTGCTTTGTTATTTCCTAAAATTTCTGATTGTTACAACCAGTGATATTAATGGTATAGCGCGTGTGTCATCGTAACCTGCTCTTATCAAGTCTAAGGTGATATAGCACTTACATTGCCTTTTTTAACATATGGGACCCCCTCTTGTTACTATCTTACTACTACCAATGCAGGTGGTAACACTGGTAGACACCTTGTGTTAAAAAGCTGACTGTAGCAGGTAGACTGTTAGGGAACACAGTCTGTAATTTTATATCCTGCCTAAAAGATTTGATAAGAGACAAGAGATTGAATAGTCTGAATTTTTTTTCAGGACTTAATCAGAAGATGCTGCTGCTGCATCTGGAGCCTTCACCTGTGTAACATTTCATTTGTTCTTTATAATAACTACATTTAGCATTGATAGAAATTGCAAGAGTTTATGGTCTCTAAATCCAAAAATATATTGTTAATACTTAGCTCCAATTTATCATATACAGTAAATATAGCTAGTGCCATAACCTAATGTTTGTTTAGCTATTATCTGCACATGGTAGAGTGGGAGGAATGGATTTGAACTGAATTCAAATAAGATTTGAGCTATATGGGTAGGGGTATGTTTGAAGGCAAAAAAGTGTGCAGCCACCATGGACTCAGGTAGGTATCTATATAAGAATGCTGTTGGGAGAAAAAAAAATTCTAGCGTCCAAATTCAGTCGAATAAAGGTGCCCTATCTTTGCTAATAATGGCTAGACCTTAGTTATGCAAAGCTTTAACTAGAGACTTGACTACATAAAAAAGAATAAATGTTAGCTAAAAAGTATGAGTCATGAAGAAGTGGCAATTAGTGCAAGCCTACTTTCTTAGCTGTGCAAGCTATTGAAAAGGCTTCGTGACTCTACACAGTTGGCTCCCTATTGAACTTACAGTCAAGTTTAAATGCATTGGACCTTATTTTCATAAACTTCAATGGACTACTTCCTGTTCTAGACTTCACCAACTTCAGTTTTTCAGGGCAAGAGGAATAAAAGCTTTACCACCTATCATTTTTTAGCCTGATCTCCAGTGAATGAGAGAAACATCTTCCTTATAATCCCTTTTTTGACTAAACAAACTTTCTTAAATCTGTTATCTGTTTGTTGCTCTCCTTTAGTTTGTTTACATCTTAACATGCATTGTCAAAAACTGGACATAGTACTTTAGCTGAGACCTCACCCCAGCCAAGTAAGAAAAAAATTATCTCCCAAGTTATATGTTACTGCTGATTATTAATTATATGTCACTCCTAGTGATGCAGCCCAGACTAAGGCTTGTCCTTTCTGCAGTAGCATACTGACTCATGTAGTTTGTGTTCCATAGTCCCCAGACCTTTTTCTGGGTTATTCCCCATCTTGCATCCTTCCTGAAGTACTTCACATTTGCATTTACTGAATTGCATCTGGTTAAATTTTGGACCATTTGGATCACTCTTCATTCTGATCTTGTTCTCTAAAGTGCTTGCAACCCCTCCCAGATGGGTACCATCCACATGTGTTATAAGTGTACTTTATCTATTCCTGGGTTTTTGGTTGTAGCTGTGTTGGTCTAAAGACATAGACCCGCAAGGTTCTTTGGGTATATGTGATGTCTTTTATTAGACCAACTGCATAGTTGGGGGAAAAGGTCTTAGCAAGCTTTTGGGTGCAGTCACCCTTCTTCTCTCATTCTTTGAAGTCTCAGAACAGCAGACTCCCTATGCCTGAAGAAGGGTGCTTGTGCCTGAAAGCTTGCTAAGAACTTTTTTCCAACTACTCATTTGGTCTAATAAAAGATATCACATCTACTCAAAGAACTAGCCTTTATGTAATCTGTCATCCAAGGCATTGATGACATTCCTAAAAACATTAACAGTAACTGGGCCCAGAATGGACCCCTGTGGAACCCCACTTAAAATATCTTCCCTGTGTGACAATAAATCTTTTATAACCATTCTTTATCATATCCCCCTCATCTCCCAAGCCACTTGTGCACTTACCATATGGTGATTTTTACCTGGGTTCTACTTCCCTGCTTTCTGTGTGAGAAGTTCCTGGGGACAGTCTCCCAAAACCTTGCTAAAGTTGAGGTGTATGATATCTATTGCTGCTTCATTATTTCTGAGACCAGTTATCTTTTAAAAGTAAATCAATTTGATGTGTTGTTCTTGACACATGCAGGTCAGCTTTTTTTTTGTCACTTTATCCTGCGGAACTTAAATTGTTTAACTTGTTTTAATGTCTTTCCAGGTAGTTGCCTGGTCTATAACTCCCTGGGTTTCCTTTTTTTAATTTTTTTTATTTTTCAAAGGTAGGGGTTATGTTTGCCTTTCTCCAGTCCTGCTGGACCTCACACCTTTAGGAACTCTTGAAGGTAACTGCTAATATTTTGGCATGGTAACTTTTTCATATATTGTTATATCAGTTAGGTTTCACTAAGAGCTGACTTAAGAATTCTGTAGTACCTCCAGGTTGTTTGGGTACACTGATATCAACCTTTATTATTTTGTCTGAGAATGCTTTATAAATTGTTTGAGCCAGTGTATCAGTTGAGTGTTACAAAAACAAAAAGTAATGACTATCTTATACTGACTCAGCAGTTTCTCACCTTTTGTCAAACACACAAATATTTTAATGTTTAAAGCATTTATTGCATCAAGGAAATTTTGTGTGCCCTCACTTCACTCAGATAGATGTAAATTAAAGTTCATCCCCCAATCTGTTTGTGTACAATGCTTTCTACTGATAACCGTACAAAGAGTTGAGACTATTTGTGAGATGCACAACTAGTGCAAATATTGGTAGTTTTACACTACAGTTTACTAATATCCCAAAGCAAGAAAAATTTCAAATGTGGATACCTAAGGTTAAGTTACTAGTTTTTAGAATTTAAAGGAAATTTTCAAAGGTGCCAACCATTTGCAACTCCTGTTTGCCATCAAGGGAATCAGCCTCTGGTCTGCCCTTCTGAAGTACAGGCCTCTTGCTTAGGTGCATAGATATGAGTTTTAAGTATCCAGATCTGAAACTGCTGACCTAGCCTGTACTTTTAAGATAATTTTTCCACAAATTATTTATGTGTATTTTATAATAAAAAGCCTTGTGGATGCATATATAGTATGCTATTTATGTAAATGAGACTTTATAATAAACCTTGGATTTTTATGAATGAGGCACAGATAATATTTTAGTCATATGCTACATCTGTTGGTTTATAGAATAACTGTCTTATCGCATATAATGTATTAGTATTTATATTTTTTGTCAACATTATATGAAGCATTGTGCACTGTTCCATTTGTATCTGACGCTATGTATAAAATGGCAAAATCTGCTGTTCATTTCAATGGGATTTTATGTAGTGATGCTGCTGCCCATACTACTGACAGAACAATGCTTTTATCAACTAGATGCAACAGCAACCACATTATTCCTATGATTTCAGTATCTTTGTATATGGAATTACTGTGCATTGTTCTTGCTAAGCAAAGGTTCATAGGAACCAATGGTGCAAGCATCACATTTTGCTTTAATGACTTTCCTACTTATTAAAAACATTATGAATATTAAATACTTTAGGTAACAGCTGTATTATGCAGTAACATTTTTTTCATGTGGAGCTATCTCATACTTGAATACACTGATATAACAGTTTGTTGTTCACCAGTTTAAAAATGTCAGCATGCCATTGATGCATGTTACATAGAAAGCTGCAAAAACTAGTAGTTATGTAGCTTTTTCTACCAGGCTGGGTTGTTCTTTACTGTGGCTTCTTTACACTATTGTACATTAAAGATGCTGGTAAGGGATGTACCTGAAGGAAATACCTTTATGTAAAGGGGTTTCTTGGGCTGCATAAAACCCATAGCCATTCAGTGCTACATTCAATACAGACTTTACTTACATTATAGTACATGTTACAAATACACTTAAACATAGTAAAACTAACTTTAATTTAGCTAAGCCAGACACCAGAAGTGAAGATGTAGTGCCAGAAGTTACAACTTAGTTTAAATACCCAAATTAAGTATACCATGTTCCATTGTGAAGCCTGTGTTAAAAACCATGCCACTGATATTACTGCAGTTGGTACCAAGCTAGCCATATTAAAGGTATGTCACATTGTACTCATGCTCCACTGATCCTTCTCCCTATCCAGAAAGGGAACCTTAGCCAAGCAGCTTTATACTTTTTCAACTCACATTTTTCAGTGATGTTTCCCCATTAAAACTTTTAGGTACAGTTTTAGCTGGTTTGATCCCTAGTGCAGTATACAATAAATAAATAAGAGGCAGAATTTGCCAACCTTATCTAAAATGGCTCCAGATTTGGAACACCTGTTTTTTCATACTGACAAGGAAAGGTGGAAAAGAGAAGTAATATTTTATTTCAGTTATGTAAATGATAAAATCTGTGGACAAACTGATCTCTAACCTCAACTTGATGTAATTGAGAGAATCACAGTATGAAATATTAACACCCTCTGCAAATCCACCACTACTATTACCAGAAAATCTTTCTTACTTCAAAATTGATTTGCTTTTAATTCATAAGTATTATAAATGCTGTAAAGAAAAAAGCTATTGACCAACTCTATCTAATAATTATCTGATTGTCCGAAAGGACAAAAAGAAAGAAAACACCAACTAAAATGGGTAGTTTAAAAAATAATGATTTAATTTCCAGTTAATGTAAAGTACTTGGCTGAGCTACTTGGCTGAGTGCTGACAGGGTGCATCAAAATAGAGCATTCTGCATGCAGTCTTGGAACTAGTGAGAATAATGGGAATAATGGGCAACCCAGGTAAACCTTTGGGTGTGCACAAAAATGACCTGCAGTAGAGACAGAAACAGCATAGAGCTTTCTGTGTTCCAGTGATGTATATTGCAGCCCTTTTTGATTATTTTACTTTGTCCCTGTTGTTACTGTTGAATCCTGTTCTACTTGATTTGTATCGAAGAGCCAACTTTAGGAAGAAATGAGATGCTGTCATGAGCATAGAATCATAGAGAACTAGAGAAACAGCACATAAAACAGTATAAGTGATTGGAAACCAATCTAAACCTATAACAGAACAGAAGTTCACTACACATGGACCAGTTTCAAAATGACAAACCAGTTTGAGAGAGATCTAGATGCATGTAGTATCAGATGTAGTCTAGTCTATTGAACTTCAACACCAGATCCCCTCCCACCTCAACTTAGATCACTATTCTCCAGCATCCCAGGCTACTACGAGGCTTTCTCCTGCTAACCTCCCCACTGCTTGCAGGAAGGCAGGACAGAACTCAGCCCACACTCCCTGCTACAGTCCAGTGCCCAGTTGGGCCCTACAGACCCTCTGCTGAGCTGTTCAGCCAGCAGAGCAGGCTGGAGCAAGCAGGGGGGCGGAGGGGGGGAACTAACATGGGGGCTTCCTTCTTGGCTGACCCCTACTCCAGCCAGCGGAGCCAACCAGAGCAGGATAGGGAAAGAACACAATGACTTCCTGCTCTGCCAAGTCAGGATCCAGCCAGCAGAAGTCCATGTACTCATAGTCTCCTCCACACCACCTCACTGCTCCTGCCTACTCTGCTGGCATGACCCCAGCTCAGCAGAGAGGGAAGCCATCTTGTTCTTTTCCCCCCTGCTTTTGCCTGCTGTGCTGGCCAGACCCTGGTTTGGGGGGAGCCCAGCTGATCCGAAGGATACCTCCCAGGCATGGGGCTCCTCCTATGTGGACAGACCCTGGCTCAGTACCAGGATGGAGACTCCTTTCTCCCACCCCCTGTGGGTCAGAGACTGGCAGGCAATGAGGCTGAGCAGCCAGGCCAACTGCATGAGGGTTAGAGGGCGGAGAATCACCCTTGGTGTGGGGCTTCTCACAGCTGGCCAGATTCTGGCTTGGGATGAGCCTGGGCTAGGGTTGGGGAACCCTCCCCAGGTTGTGGGTTCCCCCCATATGGGCAGACCCCAGCTCAGGGGTGCCAGTATAGAAAGTGTGCCTCCCCCTCTTCCCCCACCCCAGGGGACAGCAGGGGGTTGGGGGCATGTGCCAGGCAGACAATCCGGGGTCGCCCCCGTTCAGCTGGGCTCAGCAATGGCTGGGAGTAATGTTTAAGTGTCCCCTGCCTTCTGGCCTCACCAGTGCAGGCTTTTCCCTGCCTTTGTCAAACAAAGCCTGAATGTGAGTTACGTTAGCTATTGGTGCAATTGCCACAGCTTAGAGAAACCTGAGAAGACTGGATTGATTCTGCCTCCGGCTTTTTGATCTAGACCAAACCCCTTCCTGAGGCAGAATCATCCCTCTTCAAGCCATCTTATACAAATCCATTGTCTAGCCTCTTGGCAGAACTACACAGTCAACCCTGACACAACACAAGACATAACACCCTAACCTGCCACAGGTACAGAATCAGAAGTTTCTGATTATTCCCATGATATGTTATTTCCTACTGCCAGTTGCTCGATCCCTACTGATGCATACTGTGTACAGCAGTCTTGCTCAGTCTACTGTACCTATACCCCTTACCTTATTTCACACTACTGAATTATAACAGTTCCATGCTCTTCTCCCATCACTCATTCATCTCATTATTCTGCACTCCTGCAGTATTGAACCCCAAACTGTATCATTTTCATTTATTAATGGAACTGTTAGTTGTTGCAAGTGTATCAGGAGCAATGTAATCTACAAGAGTGTGTAATGTGAGGAGGAAAACCAAGCAGTTTTAGGAAGCCAAATGTTTTAAACATTAAAAGAATACAACTTTCAGTTACACTGATTTTGAGTGTCATGATCTTGATGTGTCAGAAGCCCTCTGGGGGATGAAAAATCCAAAGGGAGGAGTTCAAAGCAAGAAAGTACTTTTGAGCTGCGACACTAATTCACTAAGGAAATGGTGGGCACAACTAGACACCTGCTGTAGGGTGGGTGGGTGTGTGTGTGTGTGTATTGATAGATGTATATAGATATATCTCACTGCTAGTGTTTGAAACTTACCTCTGTAGTGGAACAGGAGACGACGGGAAAAATGGATGTTGATTGCACCAGTTTAACTAGAAATTATTTTCATAAATATTGCCTTAGACTAGTGTCCTGCTTTGTGGATCTGTCAAAACTATTCAAATTACAAAAGACTGATGAAATACAATCTGATGTGGTAACTGGTGTGAATGCACTTGAAGTTTTAAATGAACAATTAATACAATGCTGGATAATGGGATTACTTTTGTTCAATAAGAGCAACAGTGTCAAACCTATAGCTTACAGGCTGGATCAGGCTTGCGGATCTGATCTGTCTGGCCTGTCAGGATACCCATAGGCCATCAGAAATTGTTGGGAGTTGTCTTCTGCAGAACTAGGGCCCTTTTGGTCCCTTCAGGGCCATTGGTGGTGAGTGTGTTTGCCGCTGCTGTCACTGGACTGGTCCCCTGGACTCATTGATGCCACCTTACTGCTCCTAATACCTTTGCTGCCACCAGACTTCTCGCTGCAGCTGGACCCTCCACCACTGCTGCCATAGTGGCCACAGCAGCTGTCCCTGTGCCCTGAGCTGGATCCATCCTGTGAGGAGACCCACAGGCTGGATCTAACCCAGGGGCCCAGGTAAGTTTGAAAACTTCAAGCTAGAATTTTTGAAGGAGCCTAATTGGGTACTCTATTCAGTGGGATTTGAGGGCTTGCCTCCCTTAATGCCTTTAAAAATTCAACTCCTTTTAAGCAGTGTATTGCTCTGAGAAAATTTAAATATATAACAGACTTTGGACATGCCATTCCTTAAAAATCAAATCCATTTCTAGCCTGATTTTAAAGAAAAAAATGTGCACAGTCCTACAAAATCTGGATCCTTTGTATTAACAACAGAAGTTAAGTCCTGCTGAATCCACAGAAACCTGAAAAGACATTGGTGACTGGTATGTATTAAGTAAATTAATATGTATCAGATTCAGAGCCGACTCTAGGGGGCTGCACGGGGCCTGGGGCATGTCAGGCTGTGCAGGGCCTGTGCTAGGAGGAAGGAGTGGCCAAAGCACAGAGGTGGCGGCGCACGGCCACTGTGAAGAGTAGTGGCGCCCTTGACAGGGCCTGTACAGCACTTTCCGTGGGGCCCCCCAAAGTGCGAGGCCCAGATCACTCGCCCTAGTTCACCCCTCCAAAAGGACAGCTCTGACCAGATTCTTTGACCTTGGGTGGCATATCCATACTGTTTGGCAGAAATAACCAGCTCCCTCCTATCAGTTGCTTCCCTCACTGAATGAAGAGAAACTCTCTAGTGTTAGCAAAGGTTGTAAATTATTAGCAAAAATGATAACTCTTGTTTCTCTTCAAGTGCTTCTCTTTCAGTATGCATGGGCATTCAAACTTGGCCGATTTTTGTGCTAGAAGTACACACACAGCCCATCCTTAGACCAATATTATTTGAGTAAGTTCCTCTCAACTATCTTAGTTCAAGCAAGACTTTTGAAATTTGCTCAAACCACCTTAGGCCTTTCTAGCTTTTTCAGAAGTCATTCTAAAATTTTGCTTAGTTTTTTGCAGCCATCTTGAGAGAACCGATCTTGCTTTTTTTTATATATATATAACTTTTGTTGCTTCCCCTTTTTTACATGGTTTCCTTTTTGCTTGATAAGACCTCAGGTTTCCTCAGGTGCCATTTGATTCCTCAGGACCTCAGGTGCCATTTGATTTTTCAACTGAGGCACCAATTTCCTTCTAAACATTCCTGCTAGACATTTTTCATAAAATTCTCTCTTCTTTTTTCCTTTTAACTTTTTGTTGCTTGTCGTGGCTTCTCCCAAATCTGAAAGATACTAGGTCAGTTATGCAACTGATCCATCAACAGATAAATGTGTTTAGTGTCTTCACTCCCTAGGGCAATGATTCTCAGCAAATGGGCCATGGAGGTGCAGTGCAAGTATAGACATGGGTGTTGGCCAACCCCTGAGAAGTTCTTATGGCACTTCTCTGCAGAGGCTGTCACAGGCCAGCTGGGCACTGTGAGTGTATCAGTTTTATCACAGGCCATCTGGGCTGTTTGATTCAGTTTCAGATTGAGGAGGCAAAGTTATTATAGCTTACACACACACACAACAGTTAACAGAAAGATAAATGCGATAAGCAGATAATGCAGTATAAAAGAGCTAATAGTAAATAATAACAGATAATAACAACAGATGGATAGATCAATCTGTCGCAGGCCAACTGGGCACTGCAAGGGTATTAGCCACACTGGGCTGTTCAAAACAACAGATAGACAGACATAGGTTGGCAACTTATCGATAGTCCCTCAATGCCAGGTGCACACCAAGTGATTCCAGCGAAGTCAGGCGTCCCTGTTCGACACTGTCAAAGGGATTACTGGGGAAGGTCCCTTGATCAGGATCTGATCCTCACTCACACCGGGAGTCTGGGGTCCGGGCGTGGAACAGAAATGACCATTCTGTTCCCTCCTTCCTGCTGGTCACCTGATGCATGTGCTTTTTATACCTAGTCTTATGTTAATATGTTTGCCTCAGGGCCACTCGCAATGTTGCCCAATAGCTGTTACCCTATGGGATTGAAAGGTGTTAAAATTATCATAAAAGGTTACTACCCAGACTCAGGTTTATCCAATAAGCAAATTATGATGCAGCACCTTTAGGTTTGAAATTGACATTGCTCTGCCTAAATTCCAACCCCTTCTAGGCTTCATTTGAATATGCTTTCTTGGGATATGCTTTCCTGGAATGTGTTGGGTGTGCCAAGCAGTTAGATCCAGTTTTTATCGCTAAAGCTGAATCCTGAGCAAAAAACCGTTAGGCCAGCTAATCTCACAGCTACAGCTTTGCCTATGGGGCCCAGTCAGTTCCATGAACAGTTAATTTATCATTTTGGTTAAACTTATGACAGACAAGTTACATTTGCAGTTTACAAACTTACAAGCTTATATTAACTGATATTACCTGTTTAGGCAAAATACCAAATGCCTCCAAGAAGCACGTATTTATTGCTTATTAATCCCTCTGGTTCTGGCTATTACAGGAGGCACTGCATAACCACCTTTGCTGGGCGCAGCACTGCACTTCCCATTCAGGAATGCAGTGTCTCAGCAAGACACTACCTATAGAAAGACCGTTGTGGGGAACAGCTGCCTGGTTCCAGAGCTAACTTGCATTATTTTCTGTAAAATGTCTGACAAATGGACCATGAGGTGGGCAGTGCTGGGTTTTGCATGGGGTTGGCTAGAAGGAAGGCTGTAGGGCAGCAGGTTGGGCTGTGTGTGAGGCTGCACCTGAATTCTGGGACCATGGGGCAGTATCCTGGGGAGAGGCAGAGAAAGAGGTAGTTATATAGGTAGAAGTGGGTCTGGTGTAGATAACTCTGTATCTGACAGCCCACAGAAGCACTGACCCTTATAGTCTGCTTTGTGCCTTGGATCTCTTTATAGTAGTTGAGTAGGTCATAAAGTCCCACATCCCCTTTTGCAAGTGGAATGCTCCACTTGTACAGCTAAAAAGACCAAGAAGCTATTCCAAAAGGAAGTCGCTATCCCATGACAACTTTCACCTTTTCTTCATATCTCCCATTCTGAAATTCATGACTCACATGGATCTTAATAATGCTTGGTAACATCCTGTTGTTGAAGCTCAGCACCAATTCCAGGTTCCATAGCAAGTACCCTGGTGCTACTCTGGAATCAGACAAGCATCCAAGGCACTCTTTGTTGCCTCTACCTGCTACTGCAAGTATCTTGTTCTGGTTCCAGCATGGAGAACCTTGCTCCCATGGCTCCCATACAAAATGAGCTTCAGTCACCACCAGCCACCCTGTTGTATTTATTTCCAACTTTTCTTTGGTGCCAGTGCTGTTCACAGCCCCAAGTAACTCGGTGGTTCATCAGGAGCTAGAACCTTTTTTCTCTCCTTGCCTCTGTCAATACCAATGATAGATCCATTGGGCCCACAGACACCAAATCCACTCTGACCTATCCACAATCTTGGATCAAATCCGTAAGTTGATAGAGATCTTTTTCAAGCTCTTGTTTCAATTCTGAAGATAACCACAATTCGACATATATGTTCAGGTCTTTCTGTCTTCATTACCCTCCTTATTTCTCACTAGTCTCAGAGATCTTCCCCGCTTTCTTGATAAAGCTGTTCTGACCTTAGCTGTGTCTCAGGAGACCAAATTTCAGCTTTTTAGGTACCCCCCAAGCAGCCCTCTGTCCTTGTCTCTAGTTTTGGAGGACTCCACAGTTCCATCCTCCAGGATGGAGCATCTGTCTGACACCAGTCTGTTGCTCTTCGCATGGATATTTCTTCTCCTACCCAGCAAATTCCTACATTGGGTACAGATGTGCTTCAAGCATTCAAATTCAAAGATTTTTCAGCATAGAAGTACCTGGATAATCCATCTCTCCATGTGTTCCACACTGAAGGCAGGAAAGGTGATGTGCGTTTCTCACTTTTCTGTTTACTCTCAACCAGTGAAACCAAGTACCAAAAACTCCAAGAAAGAGGGAACAATAGTGGGATGTAGAATGTGCATATGGGAAGCACGTCTTGAGCAGTTACTGGAATTCCTTTTGTTTTTTGAGTGCTTCCCGTTGTATGCAATTACAGAACCAGTGCCTTAAGCAAAAAAAAATAAAATGAAGAACCAGTGTACCAAATAAATCTCTA
>NC_081829.1:78101260-78121260 GCF_030867095.1 Alligator mississippiensis | reverse complement strand
GAAAGTTCTTCCTAATATCCAGTCTAAATTTCCCTTGTTGCAATTTAAGACTGTTACTTCTTGGAAAATATCATTATTTTCCTGACAAGATAGTCATCTGGTGATATAGTAATACTTTAATACTTAGTAAACATGATCAGGAATAAATAATAACACATGCAATACAAACCAAAAATATTTGTTAGAATGGGTCTCTTAGAGCAGTCGTTTTTGTAAGTAATAGATGAAAAATATTTATTTTAATTTTTTGAACCTTTAGTTATTCTTGATAGTATTTCTCAATGTGTCGTTAATAATATCTCCTTTATCAAGTAGCTTTGAGAGAATTGATGGATTTTTTTTAAAGAAACACATTTTCTTGTCCTATTTATACTAGATGTACATTGTAAAAAAATCATGTAAATTGCTTTTCATATAATTGTACAGAAGGGACTGCTGAACATAAAGCATAGTAAAGAGAAATAGTGTTTGAATAGTCAATAGTATCTTGTCAAACAAAAAAGGTAAAGCAAGCTTGTATAAATATTGCTGCACAAAATCTTTATGGGACTGAACAGAGAACACATGTAGGTTTTTTGATGCTCTGTCTTCTGTGATGGTATTAATCAGAATAAAAGCCATACTTAAGATACCACATGTACCTCATACACTGGGCATTACAGTCAACTCACTGCTTTGTAGCCTGTCTTTATAATCAGTTTCATCTTGATTTTTTCCCTTAACTAGTAGGGTTTACATATGTGTTCAGTTAAGTTTTTTTGTATGCAGCAGCATGTAGGTGGCCAGTTTGCCCCTATTGATATTGATTTATTTGTGTTGTACTGAAAGGACAATGTATTGAAAGTATGATCATTGTATGAATTTCTTGGCTTTTTAAATAGTTTCCTTGCTGTTATGCTTATCTGCCTTTCATAGGTTTTCTGAAGTGTTTCTCGACAGATTTCTTTACCAATATTGTTTCTGCATGCCCATCTTATTTTCTTTGCAGTGCCTGGATAGCTTGTTTGCAAAGTTTACTTGCCCACAGTATCCCATGGGGCTTGATTCAGGACAGCATGTGCATGCAGCCCTTGAAACGATGTCAAATAGTCCCCAGATCCTAAAAGGTTGGCTACCCCTGAGATAAGGCATCATGTTAAATGGCCCCATTTTTGTTTATTTTTTATAACCTGTATGAAATGGCACTTACACTATGAATATTTAGCTCATACATATAATTTGTTCAGTTTTTTCTGATGAGCAATACATTGGGATAAAAATGAGTTTTAAAAAGATTTGAGAGTCCATTTGACCATGTTAAGTCTTGCAGAAAATGCTTTATAGAAACTCTTTCCATGACAGTAGATTTAAATGCAAGAAAAGAAATGCTAGCATATAGCAAGTACGAATAATCTTCCAGTATTATATCAGGTGTTTAAATAGTTATTCACACACATATTTGTTAGAAAAGCAAGTTTTCTTTTCTGTTTACATCAAACACCAGCACTAATAAAAATAATCTTGCTACATACTAAAACAATAGAAGCAGTGTTTCCTGCCATGCTTCATTTCTGTAAGCTAATTAATGATTTGATGAATGTTAAATTGCTGATTACACAAAAAACCATGATACTGATTATGACTCAATCTTTGATATCTATAGATACATATCTACATATGTATGTATATGTCATGTATATGACATATACATATATATAATATATTATATCTTATATAAAAAGGACACTGTAGGTATTCCACATACAGAGTATTCCACTTACAAGTTTCAAGCCCTAAATGATTTGCTGATTATAAAAGACCTTACAATATCAAATGATTATATTACAATATTAGGTTATGCCATGCATGTACATAATGCAGTTTCCTCTACAGTCATATTGGATAGGGAAAAGAAGAGTTAAAATAGATAAATAACTTGTTTTCATTTTTTTTTTTTAATAGTTGACCAATTTGTCAACAAAGACCAGATTGGAAAATGTTTGAATGGTCTTATCAGTAGCATAAGAAAAGGAGGTCGGCATTGGGAGGGTTATATGTATAAAGAAAAATGCTGTTGTATCACTTTTATATGAAGTTTCCACTAAACAAATGCTATTAAAAAGAAAGAAAAGAAAAGTTGCATGAAGTGTGCCAGAAAGAAATGTGAGACTTCAGTTCCAGTACTTTTTTTTTTCTAACAGCCATAGGTGCTTGCTTTCAAACACAGTGTTAGTGAAGCAACACTAAGCCATGGCAGAGGGGACAAGAGGACAGCTAGATTTAGGCTTGTTTTGCTTTGGCCCCAGTGGTCCAGAAGGGGAGACAATAAGAGTTCCAGTACAGTGGATAGAAAAGTGTCTGTGACAGCCAGGTGAGCTGCCTGTTTGGATACAGTCCCCAGGGTGTTTCAGGCTCTCCCTGGAAGAGGGAGAAAGGGAGCAGAGCTGACCTCCAGAGAGAGGAAATGGGCCTGATGGGTTGATTCTCCAGTCCCTTATGTGTTACTAAAGAAGTCTAGTAAGGCAGAATTTAGAGCTAGAGGCATGACCAGGGTGAAAAGAGGATTTTTAGCTTTTTGTATGTTTTTTTTTCACAAAGCAAACCATCAGCTGTTTAGAATGAAGAATTCTCCAAACACCTGGAAATGACAAATGAGGGAGCATTATTCTGTAATTTCTGAATATGAAACCCCTTAAGTAAGAGATCAAGTTAAGACTGTCGGTTCAAACTGATTTCTGTTAAATTGTATTGCCACATCAGAATTCAAATTTTTTGTTGCTTTTTTTCTTTTCCTTTTCTCTGTTGGGGTCCTATTCTGGCTGGCAAGAGGAGGGAGTGCTATAGAAATGATGTTCTCAACTTGGATGGGGGTGCTCTGCACCTTCATGGAAGACTGATTTAGGCACAGCCACAAACTCAGTCCACTAAAAAAATTAGCTGGATATATCTTTATTATATTCAGATTGATGCCAATGTAGTATTATGTTTGTTTTACTGTTCTCTGTGGGTGTTGTGGATGCTCTGATCCAACTTTGGAGAAAGCAAACATCATTTAACAATATGTTTTAGATTGTTACTCATAGATTCATAGATGTTACGGTTGGAAGGGCCTCAACAGGTCATCAAGTCCGACCCCCTGCCCTGGGCAGGAAAGAGTGCTGGGGTCAGATAACCCCAGCCAGATTGTCTATCCAGCCTTCTCCGAAAGACCCCCAAGGTAGGGGAGAGCACCACCTTCCTTGGGAGCCCATTCCAAATTCTGGCCACCCTTACCATGAAGAAGTACTTTCTGATATCTAACCTAAATCTGTCCTCTATCAGTTTGTGATCGTTCTTCCTTGTTACCCCAAGAGGTGCCCTGATGAACAGAGCATCTCCAATTCCTTGCTGCACGCACCTAATGAATTTGTAGGCAGCCATAAGATCACCTCCCAGCCTTCTCTTGCAGAGGCTGAAGAGATCCAGGTCCTTTGGTCTCTCCTCATAGCGCTTGGCCTGCAAACCCTTAACCATATGAGTGGCCCTCCTCTGGACTCGCTCAAGGTTATCCACCTCCTTCTTAAGGTACAGTGCCCAAAACTGGATGCAGTACTCCAACTGTAGTCTGACCAGTGCCACATAGAGGGGAAGTAGCAACTCCTTGGTTCTATGCATGATAAAGTGCTGATGCATGATAAAGTGCAGTGAGCTTTGCTGGTGATTTCATCACACTAATGACTCATGTTCACCTTGGAGTCCACTATGACTCCAAGATCTCTTTCCATTTCTGTGCTGCTGAGTGGATCATTTCCCAGCCAGTAGGTGTGCTGGATATTTTTACGCCCTAGGTGCAGCAGTCTACATTTGTCCTTGTTGAACTGCGTCCTGTTGTGTTCTGCCCACTTTTCCAACCTATCCAGGTCTGCTTGCAATCATTCCCTATCCTCCAGTGTGTTGACTTCGTGCCACAATTTAGTATCATCTGCAAACTTGGACAGAGTACAATTCACACCCACATCCAAGTCACTGATGAAGACATTGAAGAGTACAGGTCCAAGGACTAAGCTCTGCGGAACCCCATTGCCCACATCGTTCCAGGTTGATACCGACCTTTCCACCCCCACTGTCTGGGTGCGACCCCCCAAGCTAATTTGCCACCCACTGGACTGTGTAATCATCTAAGTTACAGCCTCTTAATTTATTTTTGAGAATGGGATGAGATACCATATCGAAGGCCTTCCTAAAATCCAAGTAAACAACATTCACCTCTACTCCTGCTTCTAAGCATTTTATGACCTGGTCATAAAAAGAAAACAGTCAGGCATGATCTACCTGCTACAAATCTATGCTGGTTGCCCTGCTGCATTATTTTTCCCACTGGACTCACACAAATATGATCCTTAATAAGTTTTTCAAAGACTTTTCCAAGGATAGAAATGAGACTAACTGGCCTATAATTACTTGGATCCTCCTTTCTCCCCTTCTTGAAAATGGGGACTACACTGGCCCTTTTCCAGTCCTCCGGGACCTGACCTGAACACCGTGAGTGGAGGGAGTAAGACGACCCCCCAAAGAGAATAATAAGTGCTGGGGCAGGTGCCCCAAGCATGAGTACTTACCAAAGAACCTGGCAGGAGTAAAAGAGCAAGACACACGGGAAGCAGGAATGGCCCAATTTATTAGCTCCTGCCGGTTCCAGTTGTCTCTGCGGGACAAAGAATACTCAAAAACCACACCCCGCAGCAACCAGAAGCAGAGGAAATGAAAGTGAGAGGGAGATGGACCAGCAGACGTGGAGGAAGCTCCATGGGGAAAAACTATGCTAAAGAAAGAATAGTGAACACCACCCTGGGAGGGGTGAAGGGATGAAACAAGGAGCTTTCTCCTTTTGAGGCTTGGAGGAGTCTCCATACTTATCTGAAGTGAAGAAGTACAGTGAAGCGACCGCCAAGACCCAGAAACAAGCAACCAAGACAACACTGAGCCTGCGGTAGAAGACATCAAAACAGCGAGTGAGGGTGCTGCAGGCAAGAGCGCTTGTGCAAATGGACCTTCTGAGCCCTGCAGCCCTCTGAGACACTCATGTACTCAGCAAAGAGTGGCCTGTCTGTATCCAGCCAGTAACAGCCAGCTGATTTGAGCCTATTAGAAGGGAACTACAGTAGGAGAATCCAAAAAACCTTAGCTAGAGGAAAGGATAACAGCCAAGTAGGGGGGCTAGCCTCCCTCCTATTTTTCTTTATTATACCAAGTCATGGCAGGTGAGATTGGGTGGATAAAGTAGAATAAAAAGAACCTTCCCATAAACCTAATCTGTAATACCCTAGATACACAAGCTCCAGAGAGCCACCCATCACGTGAGCAGGCAGTCACATCAGGTAGGGACACTCGCACACTGAGCCAAAAAACTCATTGAAGAGCTCAGCTTTATCCCCCATGTCTGTCACTAATTATTCCTGCTTGTTGAGCAGGGGTCCTATGCTGCCCTGCGGCTTCCTTTTACTCCCTACATACCTAAAAAAAGATTTTTTGTTGTCTTAAATTTGTGCTTTTTAGAATTGTTGTGAACATTAAGAAAGGGATACCTCCCAACACCTGTAATGTTCATCACTTTGCTTGTCCTGCATTTCTACTTTTTTAATACATGGTTCTATAGTGCTCCAAACTGGTAGAGGTTATGTGATTGAGGCATGGATGTTTTAATCTGCTGGTCAAACAGGAGGGACCATAACCTGAAATTGGGAGGGAGAAGTTCAATGGTGAGGTCAGTGTACAAGATTTATTGGTGCTGAGCAGGCAGTAGAATGTGGCCATGAGTGGGCTTAAATAGTCATGTTTCCCCTTTTTGCCAATCAAGGGGCATCCTGGCATAACTACCTGATGTGACCCAACTGGCCAATCAGACTATGACATAAGCATTGTAAAAAGCCAAAACACTTGCCACTAAAGACAACACAATCTAAATTTTGTATGCCATTACCAGAAGGTGAAAAACACAATGTGACAAAAACAAAAGAAATTTGTTCTCCTTAACTTCTGCCACGGAATGCTCATCTGCAGTTTACTCGGAAGTATACGACTTGTAATTACAACATAAAATGTGTCAACATTCAGTCCTTGGAATGAATGAATGAAGATTCAGATTGTTGGAAGAACTTCTGGTTAGTTACCATTCTTCTGACCCCATCTAAAGGGGAAATAATGATGCCAGAAAATAGAGTGCCTTAAATTTTCAGTTATGAACATGGGGGTCTTTGAGGTTAAGAGCTTGCATGATCAATAAAATGTTTGATTATGAAATGATTTGCCTTATGATTTCTGCTAGATACAGTAAGAGATTTTAAAGTTAATCCCACCTGAATACTGTAATAGTATTTTTTTTAAACATATATGATTAATTTTAGCTTGCTGTTTGTTTTCTGTGGTATAAACCAAGTTAGCCTTTCTCATTCCTTAATACGCGTGCTACTAAGTAATTATTTTGTTAGGGGAAGAGAACAAGGATGTAAAATGGAGCATGGTAAGGGCAAACACCAAGGGTTCTTTCATTAATTTAAGATTAGTGAATTATTTTTTTTCCTATTATTGCTAATATAATATGTAAAATCAAAATAAGACTTTTTTTTATTGAGAATACCAGTCTTATTTTTGTAAACAGAGTCCTTAAGTAATTAAATAGGCTGTAGATGTATTAAAATTAAATTTGGTACAAAAACTCTTCATTTTCATGTAGAAACACATGGATTGCCCAAAGTAGGAAACTTCTATAGGGACTGCATACAGGGGTGTAACTGAGGAGATGGAGAGCAAGTAGTGAAATCTATAGGTAGGTTGTTGCTGTGCTGCTGGTAGGGTTATGAAGAGGTGTTTGAACCTTAAAAAGGTTTTTCAAGTCTTTTCACACTATTTCTTTTTTAATTTAAAACAGCCATAATAGTGTTGGAGTGGTATGCTCTCTTGTCAGACTCGTCTTCAACATTATTCTGCATATTCTCATTCTCCATGCCGAAAACTGTTTTATGTGACAGATAAATGATCTGACAAAGTATTTTTATTTTTATCATTCTGTTCATTTCATTTATGTATCACTAATTTTCTTTTATTGTCCCTGTTATAAATCTTACACTATATATGAAAAGCTTGAGTATATGTCTGACTTCACAACTAATGCAGATATTGCTGGCTAATGTTGAAGGAAGTCTCAAGTGAAATGAATCCACAGTAATTCCTAATTATAAATCATTTTCCTTTATATAGATGTTAATTCTCTTTATCCTTAAAATCTGTTTTCTCTTTCTTTACTGAAGCAAGAGGTTATTGTGCGACTGCAGAAGTATGGACACTAGTTATTAACTCATAAAGCAGTTGCCAGATGCTATTGATAGTGGCCTGTGTCTGTAAGTTTGATCTTGTACAATTTTGCCATCTTGTTTTTGGATGGCATTCTATCTTTCTACATACATATTACTGCTGTTACTGCAGATTTTTTTAGAAATCTGTAGGCTTTTGGAATTTTATTGCTACTGTTTCTGTATACAATATGCCTAGACTCATGTAACTTAGACCTGATGTGAAAACAGAATGAATCATTCCTTAACTGGCTTAAAAGTCTTGTCAGAAGGTTTTATTACTTTAATTTTGTGAATATTTCAAGTTACCATATCTGCTAATGATTAATAATAATGCTTCATTCTATAAATGAAGTCTGTTTTGTAAAAGATTTCTTTTTTTAAAAAGGCTGCTAGAAGTCTCTCAGATTATTTAACTTTCTATAAAAAGTAAATTAGGACTGTTTCACTGAATAAATGTAGTGAAAGCATTTGACTCTGTAGAGTGGACACTTTCATAAAGTCAGAGAAATCTGTCCTACCACCAAAATTTGAACTTTAGGTTAATACATTCTGTCTGCTCCTACAGGTTACCTTTCTTTCTTCATCTCATAAGTACCATTTTCTCCTTCACCCAATTATCATGCTGCCAAAACTAGGTGCTTCTACTTGATTCAGAATTGAAGATCGTGACAGGTCTTGTTAGAGTATTTTATGGCCTGTTTAAATTTTACCAATAAAGACTATAGAACTTTTTAGGTAGGTTGATGGTGTACCTTTGTCATGGAATTATCCCACCTAGTTCCCTAAACAAATAGAGCTAATAAAATAATTAGCAATAATAAAAAGCTTACCTATATATAAAACTAATTGTACCAAATAATAAATCTGATTTGTGGAGGAATGGAATACAAAAATGCTGTCCCATTTCACTTTTGCATTCTCTTCCATCTCACTTCTGTGCTATATCAAGAGCAGCTCACAGTCTGGGTTCATAAATCTATTTGTATTCTGATAGGTTTTATTTAAACAGTTTATTTTGTTCTTCTGAGTGTATACCATTAAGTATTACTTGCCACCTATCTTGTTCCACAATGCAGCTTACAAATGTAAAAAAAAAAATTTTTTTAAATCTAAAATAAGATAGTCTGTTTTATGGCAATGCACATGTTTTAATAATTTCAGTTTCATTATAGGAATAAAAAGTTAAGTTTATAAGGAATGAGCATCGAAGGGCTTATTTCTATTGTAAAGATTTTCTGACGGAAAAATATAAGCCTTTTTTAAGTCCTCTTTAGAAAATCAATTATATCTTGACACCAAGCGTTGTATTATTTACAAGCAAAACATTGAGGGAAAAAGTTTCATAAAAAAGCCACATTTAATAGAGAAAGATGTTAGAATACAAGAGAAAATTAGATTTTATATTATTATACCATATTTAAAAGTAGCAATTACCAAATCTGTGCATACACTTTATTATAAATGGCAAAAATATCTGATTGCATCTATAAGACACTACAAGACACTGAATGTTCACAGAAATATTTGAAATAGACTTCCTTTTACAGCAAACAATAATATTGAACTGACACATGTATTTACAGATCTCAGAATGTACACATTCCATGTCTTTTTCTTTTTTTTCCAGTGAGCTTAGACCTCGAGTAAATGTACAAACTGCGCTCTTCCAGCCTTCCTGCAACACTATAAATTTTGTTTTAAGTTTCTTTCCAAAATATATTGTACCTTAGGGTTTTAGGATCTTCTCTGTCAAAGTTCCCATAGTACCCATTTTCCTGAGATCCAGTCCACCCTCTTCGATATGCTAGGGAGAGTTAATGAGCTGCATTTGCCATGTATTCACCAGAACTACAGTTGGGATATAACATGTGGTATAAATATGTGGGGCAGAGGAGAGCCATGCCACTTAAACAGAAGCAAGATACTAGCAGAAGAGCTATAGAACTATTTAAAGGGAGAAGAATTGGTAGAATCTTCTCGTGGAAGAATTCCAGCTATTAATAGATTACTCTAGGGGGACTGCCCTTACATTGTGTAAAGGACTGCTCTATACTACCAGCCTCCTAATGACTGCATAGGGACATCTGGCATGAAGCAAGGGCATGGCCAGTGGATCTGATGCTATTACTTTAAAGAATAAGAGTATAAAAAGCCCTTAAAACTTTGTTAGCCCCTTTCTAGTATTCATGTAGCTTCATAGACATAACTGATTCATAACCTTAATAGCTCCCCCTACCACCTCCTGTTGTTCCCCAGCCAAAAAGTCCTAGTAAATAAGCTTTATATATTTATGCATATATAAGGATTGGAATGACCCAGAGTACTATTCAGCTTGAGCTGGCTCATGGGACAGCCACTCCACCGCTATGGATATAACTTTCAAGCTTTACTGTGGCTCTAATCCACTTCATGACCCATATGGAAATTTTACCATTAACCATTTCCTGCCTTTACTTATAGTTGTGAAGCCAAGATTTCTGCTACTGTAGGCAGAGTCACTGCAGCCTGTGCTTTCCTTCTCCCATAGGGATTGCACTGTAGGTTCTGTACATCTTTTATAAAGATTAAAGGAAAATTAATTTAGAAAATATCTGCATGGTAGTCTTTGTTTTTGCAGAAAATAATTTTTTGGCAGCATCTGTTTTGTTTTGTTTTTTTAAATGTCTACATTCTTGCACGGTTTTGTTTTTCTGTAAGCATCATAAATGGACGTAAATATTTTTATATGGTTATCCCAAAACTATTAAAAAATAGTTGACCTGAAAGAAACTGAATGGCTTTGGCTGAGGGGCAAAAAAATTGGAGGTAAATTCACAAAACTGCTAGGATGTGGGAAACCCACATTTAATTCCCTTCCCTTTCTTAAGGGAATTGAACATAAATTTACCACTGATGGCTAAAGAACTAGAGAAAAGTACTTTAGCTTTTAGACTATAAGATTTTGGAGATGGGGAGGTCTTTGATCTCTCCTGGTGAAAAATGTTCCATTCTTCTTAAATAATAAAGCTAGAACGGAGATGATGTCATGTTGATTGAAGTGATCAAAATATTAGCCATTAATCATAGTATGAACATATTTTCAGGGTGGAGGCACTTCACAGTATGCATATTCTTAAATGTTTTATAATATGATGACTTTGTTAAATATGATCATTTTGACATCTTAATATTTCCAGTTGCTTTTTCACATAACACTGGTAAAATATAGGAAATGTTGAGTTCAATGGTATAAATGGTGTATGACCTATTGTAAGTTATCCTCAAAATGTCCATTATGTTAAGGAAGATTAAAATGTTAAACTTCCTACTAGACTGACTGAATATCTAAATAGCCTTACAGTTCAGAGTCTATGCCTGTCATAGAACTAATTATGCTCATTTGCTGGGTTTGGGGACTGTAAAATATTCACTTTCATGATAGCTGGATACTGCCCATTATAAATAGTTTTGTCCTCAATACAACATATCCAGTACATTTTTCTAGTAAAGCATGCCAGGTAGTTTTGCTTTGATTGTAGAAGAAGCTATTGGCACATCACAGCCAGCTATATTTGTTATGTTGTCACTGTGTATTAAGTATTATGTTTTTCAGTAATAAATTAAGAACTATATTTATGCCTTTTCTGTCTACTAGTAAATCTAATTTTGGAAATACTTAAATTTAACTTTGCATGGAAATATTTTATTATTTTTAAAGTAAAAATATTTTTACTTGATTTTAGGATCTTTAGTTATTCATAATAAAAATGTAAGGAGGTTTATAAAAAAGGTTTATAATTTTAGGTCTGTAATTTTAAAACAAAGACAGCATTCTATAATACAGAGATTCACATGACTTCCCTCAAGTCAGAAAAATCTGTATGCATGCAAAAGCAACATCAGGGTTTTTTCATACTCTCATCTCACCGATCAGAGTGAATCTATACCAGATTCTGCTGCTTACTGGAGTTCATATTGAATTCAAGTGTTTCTAGCCAATGATGTAGCAGACAGAGTTGATTCCTACAGATGATTGCTTCTGAAGTTTTTAGACTCAGCAGAATTCTAATTAAAGTAAGTGATTGTCATTAGTTTCCTTAAAATAAATATTTATTCTCTAATGACAACTGAAGAAGTGATAACTTGTAATAAAGTGCTATATGTAGGTGCCAGTTCAGCAAAAGAAAAATGGGGAGAGCAATACTAACAATTAGAATTTTGAAGCATGAAAGCAAGAGCACAAAAAAGACTTGTGAGTTGTACTTGATTTGAATTCAATAAGACAACGCAGACATTTTCAATCAGTGCACTGGAAATTGGTTACACCACAGCCATTAGCTCAATGAATGTAAAGGGAATCTTTAAGACCTCTCCACAACAAATCTTTGGGAAAAAAAACCTCTATAGTACTTTCCTGTGGTTTGGTGTTTTTTGTGCTAGAAGAAGTTGCTTTTAGGATATGAGGTTTTCAAGTTTTGTTGATTTTTTTGTATAAAATTAATTTCTTATTATAGTGTTATACACTATATATTAGGCTGAATTATGCTCCCATCATTGCTTACAAATATATACTTTAAGCGTTCTTTCAATTCTCCCTTTGCTGTGGACTGTTGTGGTTTTTAGAGTTTTCCCATATATTTTAGAAGTGTAGAATTCTTTGTTTAAATTAACTCTCTGTGTTATGGGCTCCATTAATGTTATTTTAATACATTGATTTTGGATTTACTGGTTACAACAAGAAATATCCTAAGCTTTGATTTCATATTCTTTTCTCAGAAAACACTCCAGCCTAGCTGTCTCAAGTGCCTGGTTTATTTTCCAAAATCATTTGCTAGGAGATGGAACAGATCTTGCCATATATTGGCAGCATTATGGAGTTAGATTCTTGGCTGAACTCTCTGGAGATCACAGACGATCACACTCGCTCATGGTAAAAGAACTAAAAGTAACACATACTGCAGATTATTTCCAAAGCCACTAGCATTATTTATTTAACAATGAATGAGCACATAAAAAAAATCTTTAAAACATGGCTCTGAGTGCATAGCATTGAGCTGCTTCCAAAGTGTTTTGGAAGACTATTAAACCTCAAAAATTCATGTTCAAATAATATTAATGGCCTAACTTACATAAACAAAGCAAGGATATTTCAGGTTGGGACTAAAATTTTATTTTAAAGACAGGGTAAATAATGGAGACAATAGATAGCCTGTAAGATCGCCTAGAGTTTAATTTAGACCTGGAAAAGCATTTTAGTGTCATCTTTAAATTTCCTTGCTTTTATTTTTTGTCAGACTTCATTATATTCTTTATTTATTTTTGGTAACTAAATAAATTGTGAATATTTCAGATGCACTTTTTATGACATCCTAAGAGAATATAATCTATATTTTCTATCACTAACTTGTTTTTTTTGGTTAAATTCCTAAAGAGACAGAGTTTACTTACTTTATCTTCCTTCTTTCTCTTAGCAGACAATTTAATCACCACTCCCTATTTCCTGGGATGGAAGTAATCATTTAAAGCTTGTAATGCTTGCTACCTCACAAGAATAAGCCGTAATTTCCTCTAACGTCCAGCACCATCTAAAAGGAGTGCTTTTGGTGTTACTCTTTCCCACAAATCCAGTTTCTAAAAACCAAGTTTTTCTTTAAGCTTACATTTTAATAACCCATATTTTTCATTTCTGCAGTCCACTTAACTTCATTTTTTGTAGCACCATGAAAAACTTTGTGAGTTCCAATATTTCAGAGCTAGATTTGAAAGTTGTTTCCAAACAAGTAATTATCTAGCAAGTACACACAGATTTAGGGAAGGAAGGATATTTGGCTTTATAACATTTAAATATATAAATCAAAGTATGAAATGTATTTTATAACTTTTATTATAGTTGTTATCCTAGAGGCTATTGCTTCATTATTTGTATGCAACATTCTTGCCTAAACTTTGCAATTACTATAGCTAAGAATGTCTTTGTTCTGCCATAGCCATGGCATAGGACTGAACAAGTACAAGTACTTTATGGTGTAATCAAACTTGGACAGCCAAGACAACCGTTAACACTAACCTTTCCATCGGAATATGAGTGCGCTACAAAGAAAAGGGATATCTAGGAGCTGCTGAACCACACACAAAGAGATCATTGTGCTACTAAATTTCACAGTAGCCCAGTGAAAAAACTTCACATGAAATAGAAAATCTCAGTGGGCCTTAAAGTACTTAGAATCTGCAGAAAGGGCATCATCAGTATCGTATGTTGACCTACCTGACAAGTGATTTTTGCCAATTGTGATCAGAAGCAGCTGACTACTTTCTCTTTGAGTTCCCCAGAATAACCATATTTACATGCAAGGATGGGTCAAATTACAAGAGACTGGAGGTTTGTGTCACATATCAGGATTACAGGGGTAGCCATGACGCCCCCTGAAAGCTCTGTGACCATGCCCACTCCAACCCTAGGATGCCTACCTATCTTTCCTGCCATGCCTTGATGGAAAGATAATGATAATAGTGTGGAAGGCTGACCCGATCTTACTATAATGACTACCCAGATTGTGGTCATGGACTTGTGGGCTCCTTACCCCCTACACATGTCCCATGCCTTGCAGATGTTCTACCAGCTGCTGACACAACCCCTCTTCAACCGTTAGATCCCTTTCTCTCTCCTGGCCCCTCTCCAGTTGCCAGAACCCTTGGTCTCTCCTCTGGCCCCCTCTCTGGGCCTTCAGAACCCTTGGTCTCACCCAGCCCCTCCTTGGGGCACCAGACCCTTAAGTCTCTCTCCTGGCCCCTTCTCCAGGGTGTCAAATCCTCTGTACTTTCCTGACTGCTCTCCAGGCCCTTGGCTCTGTCCGGCCCTGCATTCTATTCCTGGCCCATCAATGAGCCACTGGATTCTTATACTCCTGGTCTTCCCTGGCCCCTTGTTTGGGCTGCTGGACCTTCAAGGTCTGGGTTCTCCCTGGTGCCTCACTGGGCCTGTGAGCCCTCATGGTCCTGATTTTTCCCTGGCCCCTCACTGGGCCTCTGGACCTACATAGTCCCGATCTTCCCTGGTAAGTGTTTTTCTGTTTGGTTGTGCTACACTAACTTTCGCCCTCCATGGGGTCACCCACAAGGCAGTGGAAGCTGAGGCTTTCCAGCACCCCTTCCTCACCTTTCCCTGGACTGCCTCACCACAGGCAACCCCACCACACCAACCAGCTCCACTAGGGTACAGTTTTAGGTCCTACCCAGGACTGGTCTTCAAATCTTCCTTGTCTTACATGTTCCTCTCTGGGCTTTTCCCTAGATGTCCTGTTCCCCTTCTGGGCTGGTAGGCACTGGACTCCCTGGCCCTAGCCCCATCTTTCCTTTAAATTCTTGATCTCTGGACCCCAGGTCATTCACAGACCCCTACCAGCCATTGTCATCTGAGGCTATAACACTCCCTGACCACTCCCTCAGCTGTGGCCCCACAAGGACCATTGTGCCTCTTCTAGGCCCTGGCCCCACCTTCAGGCCACTCAAGACTCTAGACTCCCAGTTCTGGTAGTCTCTCACAGTGGTCTGTTTCACCCTTCAGCCTTTCCTAGGCCCTGGTCCCAGCATAGGCCAGTCAGGATTCCCAGGGTCAGTCCTCTGTGGGTCCACCATCTCAGGACCATCCATAGATTGCTTAATCTCTTTGGACTTACTGAGAGCCCTCCATAGGCAGACCCTTCCTTCTCTGGGCCCATCCGGACCCCTCAATCAACCCATCAACTCTCAGCGAGGGACCTGATCTCTTACTAGGCCCCTGTACACTTGGTCCCTCTCTTCTCATCTGGGCTAATCTGGCTTCTCCACAGGGCCCAGGCACTAAGCCCTTCTCTCAGGGCTCTCCTTGCCCCCTCAACAGACCCATAGACTCAGCCCCACCTCCCAGGGCTCTGGACCCCACACTGGGTCCCCAGGAATCTCCTCCATCCCCTTAGTTCCCACCCAACCCTCCAGATGCCATTCTCCTTGCTGGAATTCAAGAGAACCAGCCTTCCTGCTGGGTGACATTCCTACACCAGCTCCCAAGATGTTACTGCCAGCCCTGCTCTCAGGGTCTGGATTTATACCTAGTCTACACCCAGCGCTCCTCCAATCAGGAGACTCCTTTCACACAGGTGACTCCTTTGATCAGGCCTAGTCACACCTGCCAGCCCCCTGGATCAGCTGACTCAGCAGTTAACCTTGACCCCACCTGCCAGTGGCAGGCATATCAAGTGCTCTGCAACAGTTTGTTTGTAATTTCTCAATAAATTTGAAAAAAAATTCTGTAAGGGTTGTCACTATATGTGACCTCTAAACTTTGTCTTTATAAGTCTTTATGTGGACTTTGAACAGTATAATACACTTGTAAAGACAGATTATGTTGATTTTAAACCTTGCATTCAAAACACCATGAACTTGAAAAAACTATATATATATATATATATATATATATATATATATTTATGTTTGCCAAAGGTTATTTATATATAAAAACCTTTGGCTATCATAAATAGAGCTGTAACTTTGGGTTCTTTCAAAAGCTCATGACTGCCATATTTACATAGTCTCCAAATTACACAATTTTTTTAAAAACAGTCCGTTCAAATACTATTTGTTTGATATCAATGAGGATTGCTTTTGGAAATGAAGTTGTTTCTGTATTTTGGAGAAAATCCTATTTATTTTAAAAAGTGTGCAGAGTAGGTGTGTTTTGTGGGCTCTGTGAACACTATCTCCTCACCTCCAGGACAAAATTATATTCTGTTATATCATTATAAATCAGTGGCAACTTGGTTGACTGTCTGGCTACCTGTGTTATTTACTCACACAATTATCTTTGTCAAACTTGCGAAATGAAGCTCCTTTGGTCTTGTTAAGAAGCTTTCATGAGATGAGCTATATGTCCAAATGTTTTCAGTTTCAGAAACATACAGTGAATGCAAGAACAGTGTGTTGGCTGTTTTCAGCAGCAGCAGTTTGTAGTATTAGTTCTCTCCTTCTGAAGGAAATATAGACAGTTCTTAGAACAGAGAATTGTAGAGACCATAGGAATAATTAGAGAATCTTGTTCACCTCATGAAAATGTCTAGTTAGAAGAAATAAACTTGAGCTGCACCATTCTGGTCAAGCAAAGCTTAAGTGAAAAAAAAATCACTGTGAGAGTATACCTCACTAAGATCTTCAGCTCTGATTCAGGATAGTTTGGCCCCATTAATTATCATTCTTATCATGTTTATCAAGGCTTTTGATATGGTCTCCCACAACATTTTTGCAAGCAAACTAAGGAGGTGCGGGTTGGATGAATGGACTATAAGGTAGAAAACTTGGCTGGATCATCGTGCTCAAAGGGTAATGACTCAATGTCTAGCTGACAGCTGGTATCAAGTGGAGTGCCCCAGGGGTCAGTCCTAGGGCTGGTTTTGTTCAATATCTTCATTAACAATGTGAAGATAGGATGGATTGCAACTTCAGCAAGTGTCCAGAAGTTGGGAATAGTAGATGCACTGGAGGGTAGGGCTAGGATTCAGAAAGACCTAGACATATTAGAGGATTGGACCAAAGGAAATCTCATGAGGTTCAATAAGGCCAACTGCAAAGTCTAGTACTTAGGACAAAATAATCCCATGTCCCAGTACAGGCTGGGAACCAACTGGCTAGACAGCAGCTCTGCAGAAACGGACCTGGGGGTTCCAGGGGACACTAAACTCAATATGAGCCAACAGTGTGCCCAGTTGTGAAGAAGGCTAACAGCCAACTGGGCTGCATTAGTAGGAGTGTTGCCAGCAGGTTGATAGAAGTGATTATTCCCCTCTATCTGGCACTGATGAGGCCACATCTGGAGTACTGTGTTCAGTTTTGAACCTTGCTTCCTCCCCTACAGAAGGGATGTGGACAAATAGGAGAGAGTCCAACAGAGGGCAGAAAAATGGTGAGGGGGCTGGGGCACATGACTTACTAAAAAGCTGTTCCCTCAGCCTTTTTTCATGTGGAGAATAAAAGACAGAGGGGATTTAATTGTAGCCTTCAACTTCCTGAAGGGGGTTCAAAAGAGGATGGAGCTATACTGTTCTCAGTGGTAGCAGATGACAGAACAAGGAGCAATAGTCTCAAGTTGCAGCGAAGGTTTAGGTTGGATATTAGGAAAAACTTTCTCACTGGGAGGGTAGTAAAACACTGGAACAGGTTACCCACCGAGTTTTTGGAATCTTCATCCTTAGAAGTTTTTAAGACCTGGCTTGACAGAGCCTTGGCTGGGATGATGTAGTTGCGACTGGTCCTGCTTTGAGCAGGAGGTTGTACTAGATGGCCTCCTAAGATCCCTTCCAACCCTAATTTTCTATGGTTCTTCTTTTCAGTAAGAATGCTTCTTAGCCCTAGTGAGGGCTAAACAATTCGTAAAGCTAAATGAGAGGATTTAGCTATATTTTTTAATAATTTTTATTAAATACATTTTAATGAAAATAGCAAAGGTATACTAATACAGCTGGATGCTCAGGGCAGCTACAACCCATGGGGCAGCGGCAACTTCCAGCAGGGCAGGATGGCACATTAAAGACTAACTCATTC
This sequence comes from Alligator mississippiensis, assembly GCF_030867095.1. Lineage (NCBI taxonomy): Eukaryota > Metazoa > Chordata > Crocodylia > Alligatoridae > Alligator > Alligator mississippiensis. The sequence goes on along the minus strand of NC_081829.1, from coordinate 78,103,402 downwards.
AGAAAGGCATAAGTTCTTTTTGTAGGCTACAGGCTACTTCATCAGATTTATCTGAACAAGTTAGTTGCCACTCGACCCTGCCTTATACCTGACGTCACACCAACGTAGCTAACTACCTCTCTCTACTCGTGACCATTGCAAACTGATACTTACATATGCTTAAATGTGTGTGTATATATATGCCTGTAATGTATTGTGTCCATGTCTACAGAATACACTTACCCAATGGATCATTTTAATTCACTTAAGAGTATTTGAACAAAATTTTACCTGGTTATGTTTAGCTCTACTACAAGTAATAGTAAATTTTCACACTTGTATTCCATACTTGCAGTATATTTAATAAAATAAGTACACTGAATCTCTAAAATAATATTAGAGATGAATCTTCATATTTAGCTTTTAGAATTTTTCAGCCTTCATATACAAAGGGCATCTTTACTGAAAGGAGCAGATTGTTTTGATTAGCTGCACACATCAGAGACTTGTATACTCAGTGGAGCCCTCTTTCAAGAGCAATGCAAGCTTTAAAATCACTCTGTTTGGATTTCATTGTGACCTAAAGTAAATCGGACTAGAGTGGAAATTGAGATCCTACGTATATTCAGAAAATAAAAAAAGACCCACTGAACCTGTTTGTGTTGCACAGTATTCATGTCGCTTAAATGACACTTGGTTCTAACAAAATACTTGTAAGAGGCTCCCTGCTGTAAGGCTATTAAAGTGGCTGTTTTCTAGCTGTTGCCCCATTAAAAATGTCACACTGCAGGTCTAGAGAACAGCAAAAGCACTTCTCTGCCGTCAAGATTGTGACTCAGTTCACCAGTGCTTATGCTAGTGACTCAGTCTTTTGTTGAGCCCTGGGTAAGGAGGTATTGGGGGAGGAGGAGAGCGATTGGGATATTGTCAGAATCACTAAGGGTCAAACAGGAATTCCTGTGCAGTGAATTTCCAATCTTGATCACCACAGGCAAGGAGAGTTCTTCTCATTGGTGAAGCATGGTAGTTGACCAAAAGAAAAGGAGTGATAAATTTAGATTCTTTTGGCATCTGCAGGTCATTATTGGAATTATAGCAGCTGGCTGCTAGGTCATAAAGTTACTTTGACAGGTTATGAATACTGAGACTGCACTTAACTATTGTGGCCTACTCCATCGTCCTCATTCATTATTGTCAAGAAGATATCCTCTTAGGAAGGGTGGGCATAAAATTAAAAAAAAAAAGATTAAAGATGAAATATTTTTACAGGCTTTTTTATTTAAACCTGAAGGAAAGAGTCAAAAGCAAGATTTCATTGTTATAGAAGTAAATTATTGCTTAATAAGTATTTAGTTCTTAATGTTAAATAATTTCTTAAACTGCTGTACTTTTTAAATGGTCTTTCTGTTGTATTCCTACAGGTAACTATGGTTGTTGGTAAAGCAATCATAGTTCATACAAATAAGGTCTTGAATATTTTAATTATTAGTTGTACTGCATGGAGTGCATGTATATAAATATTCAGTACAAAGCTCTAGATGCATCTTTTCCTGAATATGTTAATACACAAATCCATTGGTTATTCTATAATATGTACTGATACCCTTTTTCTTCAGCTTTTAGTCACATATGTTATTCCACACTGGTGAGGAAGCTGGCACACGTCAGCTCTTATTAAATAATATGAGAGGGAAATTCTTTAAACCATCAGGCAGAAACAGTTCGCAATAAAAAATAAAGGTTTTATTGTGGCACGTTTAACCAAAATAACAACATTATTTATCCTTTAACTACATATAAAAATGTAGATCACCCTTTCCTATTTCAAAACTGATTATTTCTAAGTAATTTTATTAGGCTATGGTAAACAAACATTCTGGTCATTAGTTTCTACAGTGTTAAATCTCAATAAGAGCTGCGTAAAGGATGCTCCAAATTAATTCTGGATTTAACCTAAAAATGTTTATTTTTAATTGGAATATAACTAGATAATGAAAATTGTCTAGTTGCTTTAGTGAAATATTGTTTCATGGTTTAAGTTGACCTAGCGTTTTTGGCTGTAACCTTTGTTTAACTTATTGATTGCTGTCAACAATTAGTCATTGTACTAGTAGGGGGCCTTTCAGTCTTATTTTTAGTCTAAGTGAATTTCACAAGAAGGCC
>NC_081829.1:78053760-78096260 GCF_030867095.1 Alligator mississippiensis | reverse complement strand
TTTTAAGCTTTGAAGTGCAGTGGTTCCAAGCAGAGGCATCATTACAAATTCTGGCATTTTGCAGGGAGGGAGCTTACCTCATCCCACAATAATGCACTGCAGTTGCAGCCTGTGCAGCCACCACTGTTGCTTCCTCACCACAGGCTCTCTGAACAAAGGCTTGGATGCAGCAGCATGGGTTCCCTCAATGCTGCCATTCTGGTGCCCCCTCTGAATCAGCACCCAGTTCTGGTGACCCCCTTGTCCCCACCGATAAAGTTACGCTACTGGGTCCAACACTGGAGAGTGACATTGAGCACCCAGCCCAGCATGCCTCACAGTGGGTGAGTGGGGGTGGGAGGGGGCTTGCCAGGTCCCGAAGTGTGGATGACCTGTGGCTGGAGCTATTTGCATTTTTCTGCTTTTCACTTTTCACTTCATCCCTAGACATGAGTCCATTAAGGTTCAGTAGCCTGCTCTTAACTGAACTCTGCAATGTATTTGCAGGTGACTTGCTGTCATCTCAAATTTTGGTGTGCTGGAAAGGGGAGTGTACTCTTACTTCAGCCCTTAGGGGTGGTATACCTGTGGCAGCTGCATGGGCTATTGCTGCCTTATAGAAAACTCTCCAAACACAAGCTTGGCAGCAGTGGGGGTTGAAAGGAGTGCTTGGACTCACTTTTGCCTTTCCAGAGGTGTGGGGGCAGGGGAGAGAGGGGTATGATGAAACCATAACTGAATATGGAGTGAAGACACAGGTGGTTGTTAGAAAGATAGCTTTTATTAGGAAGCAGTGCAAAGGAGCTTATTATATTTAAAAAGTGTCCACAAAAAATGTGGGGGAGGGGGCAGTAGGGTTCTGGCAGCATAACAGAGCAAACAGTTTCAGTGTGGGGGGGGCGGAGGGGGGAAGTGATGCAGTGCAGGATGTCTGGATGATCAAGTCAGACAACATTTGGGCTAAGTACAGACAGTCAAAAAGCCTGAGGCTAAATTGATTTAGTCTTTGCAGGTTACTCTAAGCTGCAGAGCTTGAACTGATAAGCAAATGAACATGCATTCACTTTTGATTTAGGAAATGCAGCCACATGCCTGCAGTGGCTCAAGCCAGAAGCTGGGGAGTGCTAGAGCACACCTGCCAGCCACTCCAAAGCTTTTCCTGTGCTCTGCCTAGGCAGGGGGGAGGAGGGGAAGGAAGGTAGTAGCACAGAATTTATAAAAGCTTGAACAAAAATAGTTCTTTCTCTGAAAAACTATAAACTGAAAATTATAAACAGCCTATGAGGCGTTTTCGCTTACTCTTCCTGCTGCCCCTGAGGTCTCTGGGATTTGCAGTTCAGCATCAGAGCAGCAGGATTCCACAGGGTTGCTCATCACTTCCTCTTCCTGCTTCCAGATGCTTCTGGGATTTGTAGTCCACAGTTGCAACAAGCACTTAAGTTTTAGCAGGGCAGCTCAGTAGTTGGGGGAAGATGAGTCTAACCCCCTCCCTGACCCCAGACCCCAGTCAGAATTTGCCTGGGGGGGGCCAGTGAGCCAGATAGTGAGCCAACCCTCACTGTTCCAGCTGGGAGCAGAGGGACAGGGCAAGCCCTGCTCTCTGGAGCAGACAGCACAACCCAGCCCAGGGCTGAAAAGCACATTGGGATGCTGGAGGACTTAAACAAGGATGCTAATTTAACTTAAACAAGGAAGGGGTCTGGGACAGAAGTTTCATAAACCAGTTTGACTTAAATCAGTTAAGTCTGATACTACATTCAATCTGGTTTATCTTAAACCAGTTTCAGCCATTTTAAAACTGGTTTATGTGCACTGAACTTATGGTCTGTTACAGGTTTAAACCAGTTTCTGATCACTTAACCCGGGTTACATGTAACTTCTGTCCCTAGCCTTGGTGTCTGAATGAAAAACATACCTGGTTCACAGTGTACCAGGTCAAAAGAGTACCTGATTTCCAGGTACACTTTTGAACCATTCCAGAAAACTTAAAACTGGTTTAACAGGCTTGTACATCTGTCGTTTTCAGGTTTAAAGAGTTATGTGTGTCCACCCCCTACAACTTTTGCTACTCTGTCAGCCTATCTACTCAAGAAAAACTGAACAGACAAGCCCAACCAGTGAAATAGGATGAATTTTCAAGCCTAAAACACCAAATAGATGAGGCTCAAGAAATTTACAAATGCCATTAAGTTTTCAAAACCCAAATAACTTGTTTTCTTTTCCTATCACCTTTTTAAGGCTGTCTGTCATGCAGCCCTGCCTGCTGATGGACAGAGAGGCAGGGCCATGCAACAGGCAGCCCTCTTGGCCAATCGGAGAGCGGGGCATAGGCCACCATCTTGGCTGTTCCCCTTCATGCTGGCATAAACTGCTGTGCCCCAGCTCAAATTGCTGCTGTCCTGGGTGCACGTGTAGACATTTGTCTGTGAGTAGTTTACTCTGACTCCAACTGCTCCAAAGATTATTGGTTCAAATTTATTGCAATAGGAGATGCACCCTGTGTGTGCCTGTGTATAACACAACTACATTTCTTCAGTGCTGTAGTCTGGGATTGGGAAGATTTAAAGTGAAATTAAGATGATTTTGGTAATCCTGGATTTAGGATGAAACTTTCTGGGCTTGTGTTTTATGGCAAGAAGTAGGGGCTGATTATAGGTAAGGCAGATGACTAGTGCAAGAAACTGAGTGATATCACTCTTAAACTTAAAGCTGGAATGTTTGGGGCTGGTGACAGTATTTCTGATTAAAATAATGAAAGTTTTATTCAGGTTGTTTATTACAATAATAGTAAGCTGGAAAAGAGATTTATAGTAATAATGTGCATTTTTCTGCCGTTAAGTTTCCTTTATTACTGTGCCCATGCCAGAAAATACATTTTAAGAGCTTGAATTCAAAATTAAATATGACCTCAGCACCTTAAAATACAATTACAATAACTATCCATTTAATAGTTCCTTAAGATTTTTGTTTTTACTATTGACATATGGTCGATATACTTATGTCAGTTATTAAAAACATTTTATGCTATGCTAACCAGTTAACATGTTCCAGCTGCTATGGTAAATACTTCCTCACTGTCCCTTGTCATCACTTGTGTGTTACATAAACAGCTTCCTACGTTAAATCGCTACATTGTCTCATATCGCAGGCTGTACATAAGTAAAGAAAAAAAAGTTGTACTTGATAACAGATAAATTTGTATTATTTATGTGGAACAGAACAAACCAATTTAAAAGAGAGGCACTTATGGGAAGGTTATTTATTAATGAGGTAGTGTACAAGTTAATGGAACCATAACATGGATGCACCTAAAATCCAACGGAGAGTTATCTCAAGGCACAGTGCACATCTTTTGAAAAAAGATGCCACTCTACTTAAAAATATTTAGCCATCACATAAAAGGTGGACTTGTATGAATTATAATACTGCTTCACCTCATTGTTGAGTGCAGTGTGGAGTCCCATTAACTTCAATGAAACTTTAGGATGAGGTGCATACATTTCAGCCTTATTGGAGTTTGAGTCTCTCTATAGCAACTTCAGATTTGAAGAGAGGGTTTGAAATTCTGGGTATACAGAGAGCTCAACTGTGCTGAAAAAATTGAAGAACCTGGAGAGGCCAGCAGAGAGGGCTGTGACCCCTGACGAACTCTTGCAGACACCCTGAGGTAGCAGAGCAATAGGCAAGAAAGAAAGAAAGAATCAAGTCATGTGTCTGAAAATTGTGATAAGACACAGGATATGATGATTCATGAAGAGGGAAGTTTGACTGAAAAGGTTTGGATTAAAGTGTGACTGGCATTCCAGTCTTCTTTATGAATGGGCGTCAAAGAATCTTATTTCAGTGGTGATTGACTGCAAGTGTTTGAAAATAATATGTGTATATTGAGGTTTTTGGTATATCCTGCTGTTTACAATCCAGTGAAGAGAGCCTGCTCAGTAATTTGAAAAAAAAAGGAGCTTTTCTTTCAGTTTAAGAAGATGTAAATAACACACAAAGTACATTAGGTGAGCGGCTGCTCTAGTTGTGCTGCCATGCAGGGAATTGAAGTTCAGGTTCCCAGCTGGCAGAAGCTAGAAGCACTGAAGGCAGCATGCATCAGACAGTCTCATGTCACTCCATAGCAAATCCCTCTGGCTGACTGAAGGAGCTCATTTCTTTCAAAGTGATTATGCTTGCAGTTTACTCAAACAGTAGTTTGCATGCTCAGATTCCTCTACACATGTGCATGCATTTGAGTATGTACAAGAGCATTTAGTTCTCTTGTGCATGTAATAGTGAAAGTGCAGTTGCACAGACACTTCTAACATGGTCTTGCAGAGCAGCAATGTGTTCCAAGGGCTTCAAGCACAAGTACTGACATGATGATAAAATAAAAGAAAACACCTTTCTACAGTTCTACTCAAGCCTGTGAAACTTGCATAGAAATGCAAGGTGCTTTGTCTGTTTAATAAATAGGCATTGAAAGGAGCCTTTTGTGGACCTTGTTCAGTTCCCTCTTGTGTTATCTGGAATATAAGTGCATAAATGCTTCTACATGTAGAGCACCAGGCTCTCTTGCAAAAGTCATTGATATCCCTGTCTCCAGTCAATCCTTCCTTTCCCTTTAGGTTTTGTTTACTGCCTACTCTATACAAACAAAATAAGGTCCAAACTTTAACACATTGTGGTCTTGAAAAAATGCTGACCACAGCAAAAACTAGTGTCAAATAAAGACAAGGGATTTAAAACCCCTGCAAGACCACATGTTAAAACGTTGGGATCACTCTGTAGGGTTAGTAATGGTAGGCGCTCTTTGAATGGATTAAAACACAGATATAATCTTATTCTTTGAGAAATTTTAAAATTAACATTTGATTTCCTGGATGACTTACTGTTACTTTGTTTAAAATGGTAGCAGGCTGTACAACCCATGTGCACGTTTTGCTTCAAATGAGAGAAAGGTGGCACAATGAAGCTTTATCATCTAATGAGAAACTGACATTCTTATACTTTAATGTTTTTGGAAGTGGGGAAATGTTTTTGTTTGTTTTTGCCATTTGGTTAAACATACTTTGCAGGTACACAATGAAAGGCTGAAGAAATCTTTAAAAAAAACAAAAACACCCCAACCCACCCCAAAATTCCAGAGAAGACTATTTATATGAAGTCTTTTCTCAAAGTCAGATATGAGGCTAACTTCAGTGTTGAAGTCTAGATGTTAAGTAGACTTGGACTCAATGGTACATGAGCAAGGAGGTTCTAAGATCCCTGCATAGCTCAGTGAGGGCGAACGTTTCCAGCAAGCATGTCAGAAGTTAGCACTGCACCCTCCCTGAGTGCCAGTCTGATCCCATTTTCTTACCCAATCCACTTCTCAGCTTTTTGCTTCCTGCCAGATCTAATGCTCTGTTTCTGTTCCCTGCCCTATCTGCTACTGTGCTGCCTCTCCCCTCCCCAATCTGTCACATACCACATGAAGGCTGTCCTTGCCACTTGTGGCTCCTGTGCTGCAGGTTGGCCATCCCTGGCATAGTTGATACTCTTGCCTAGCAAGGGGAGAATTGAACTATGCTTTTATTATTAGCAATATCCATTACACATTTAGATATGACATTAGTTGAGTTCTGCTGAATCCTTGCAACTGGAGAGGTATACTGCTAATATAGTGGTATGAACTAGGGCTGTCAGTTAATCATGGTTAATGCTCATGATTAACACGATAATCGGTGTGTTTGCATTAATATATTTAATGCATTATTTGCATATGTGGTTTTAGAGCCTGTTTCCGGGCTCCACTCTGCTGCCATCACTGCTGCCTCCAGGCTACCCTGCAAAGCCTCAGTGACAGCACAGAGGACCACAGGGTAGCCCAGACACAGGCTCCGGGCTGCTGCAGCAGGGGAGAGGGGAAAGGCGCACACAGACACACAAGCAGCTGCAGCATGCACACGGCCAGGAATGCAGCAGGTAAGAGCACTGCCCAGCAGGTAAGTCTGTGGGGGAGAAGGGGCATGGGGGAAGGAAGGTTGGGGGCACAGATTGAGGCCCCCATGTTGAGCAAGGGAGTGGGCAGGGGCTGGGGTGAATTGGGCCCTGGGGCTGAAGTGGGTTGTGGGATGGAGGGGCATGTGCCCCCCCCCCCATATATGCACATGAGGCGGAGGTGGGCTGCAGGCTGGGGCTCTCTGCCCTGCTGCTGTTGCCTTGGTAGCCACATGCTGGCTGCACCCAGTCTCCCCTGCCCACTTGGTGGTGGGAGGCATAGTATGGCATCGCGTAGCTCCTGGGGCAATGGCAGTAGGGTACAGAGCCCTGAGCCCCCAGTGCACAGCCTGCCACCGCCCTGCATACAAATCCAGGGGGCACATATCCCTGTTCCTCCCTTGGGGGTGCACGCAGCGGTGGGAGCCGCACCCCCCCACACACACCTGGACCACAGCTCTGTCCCACAACCCACCCCAGCCCTGGGGTTCTATTCACCTCAGCCCCTACCCCACTCTCTCCCTCAGCATGGGGTCCTCTGCACCCCCACCTCTCCCCTCCCTCATGCCCCTTCCCCTCCACAGACTTACTTGTTGGGTGGTGTCTGTGTGTGTCTCTCTCTGTCTCTGCCTGTGTGTCTGCATATCTGTGTGTCTGCCCCTCACTCCCAATCCACAGCCCCACTAGCCATGTCGCTGCCCCTCACTCCTGACCCGCAGTATCCCACATCCTGCCAGGGCATGCGGGAACCCTCCCCCCGGGCTCCAAACACCACAGACATGCACAGCCCCCGACACGTTCACAAATTCCTACACACACCCCACCCCCAACCATATAAAGTACCTGCATAATTTTATATAATTTGTTTTTCTGCACATAATGTTGAGGTTTTAGCAGTGTGATTAAAATAGTGATTAATTATGACTAATTTTGTTAATCACGCAACTAATTTTTAATCATTTGACAACTCTAGTAAGAACATGAAACTAGAAGCCACACACTTCTAATCTTTGCTTTTGAAGTTGACTTCTTTACTGTAGCTGAGCAAGTTACTTGGAACAAATTTTTCAAACTATGGGACTGAAATATGGGCTTCTTAGTGTGCATTCTGTCACTTAGGTGGTCTAATTTTCAAAGATACTGGTTGGCCATTTTCTGTATGGTTTGTGTGTATTCACAAGCTTCTGAAAAGTGCCACTTCTAGAATGGATTTAGAAGTTTGACTGTAGAGACCTAGATTAGAAAATAGACTCAGAATTGAGTTCTCAAGAAGGCTTCTAATGTGTGGAGTCTGTTTGTGTCTAGTTTTCAGAGAGCTGAAGATGGTCACTTCCTATTGACATTAGTCAGATTTTACAGGTATGTTCATTTTTACCTTTTAGAAATCATCCATTAGCCCTGGGGTGGGCAATTATTTGGCCTATGGGCCATATAGGGAGTTTTGGGGAGCTGTTGCAGGGCAGGTAAGCAGCACTTCCCTTCCCTTCCCCACCTTCCCGGCATAAGTCACCTGACTTCCCCATGTGGGATGAGGCTGCAGGCAGGCAGGGAGCTCGCATGGGCACAGGTGGCAGCTTCAGGGATAGCTCATCTGCAGCCCCCGCTGCCACCAGCACTGTCTCTGGGCCACCCTTCTACCCTGAGGAGGCGCTCAGGCAGATGCCCCAATCCCCAGCAGGAACCTGCTAGTAGGCCTGTGCGAAGTCGCTAGTATTCGCTTCAGATTCAGCCGATTCAGGGGACAGTGATTCAATTTGGTGATTCGAATCACTGTCCCAAATCGATTCAGCCAAATCTGATTTGGAGATTTGGCTGCTGCTGAATCTCTGAATCAGCCAGGCCAGGCCCATCCCCCACCCACTCTCCCAGCCTGGCAATGACTGCCCCACCCACCCCAGCTCCTGGCACTTGGGGGAAAAAAAGCACCTGGTGCTGCTGGGCAGGGGGCAATCCCTGCTACCCCCTACTGCCCCATGCTGCATGGGAGGCTCTGTACAAGCCCCCTGACCCTTCCTGTGCTGTCCCAGCCCCCCCACCCCAACTCTAGCCCTTTAAGAAAAAAAAACCGCAAGAAAAATCCTGCACTCGCCAGTTCCTGCCCAGCGGGGAGCAATCCCCGTTTTCCCCTGTGCCACGTGGGGGGCTCTGCAGCAGCCCCCTGATGCCCCAAGGCCGTTGCAGGAGCAGTGAATCCCAGGGTTTTTCACGGGTTTTTTTCTTAAAGAGCCACAGCTGGAGCAGGTGTGGCAGCCATAAGGGGGGCTGGGGGAGTGAGGAGGGGTTCAGGGGGCTCATGGCAGAGCTCCCCACATGGTGGGGGGCAGTGAGGAGCGCCCCCCACACCTGGCAGCACCTGGTGAGTGGGGCTTTTTTTTAAAGCACCGGGAGCTGGGGCGGACGAGGCAGCTATAGGGGGGCTAGGGGAGCGGGCAGGGGTCAGGGGGACTGGGGGATCAGGTAAGGGTTAGGGCCTGGCGAGGGTCCCCCCATGGTTCTCTCCCCCCTTCTTCAGTGCCCCCCCACCCCCCCCACAACTTACCAGCTCAGAGTCCAGCTCCCTGCTGCAGCAGGCGGGGACCATCCAAATCACCGAAGCTCTCTGAATCTTTTCCCCTGATTCGATTCAAATTTGGAGATTTGGCCACCAAACTGGGCCAAATCTCAAAGCTTTGCTCAGCCCTACCTGCTAGTTGCGTGCATAGCTGATACTGGTGGCTACCCGGCACTGCTTCCAACATTCGGGGCAGGAGCTGGTGTAAGCTGTGGATGCGGCCAAGACGTGCCTGCCCACTGGTGCTGACATCTGGCAACACCCCATGAGCTGGATCCCAGGACTTAATGCCCACCCACCCGCACGCTGGATACAATCAGCTGGTGGGCCAGATTTTGTCCACCCCTGTATTAGCCTATATGAAGGAAGGGGTCCAAAATCAGAGGTCTCTTTCGATAATTCAGGCCTTAATTCACTATCACAGTTTTCTCCATCTGTTCTAAGTATTGCTATGAAAGTTGGTACCTTAAACTGCTTTACAGTTTAAATTCTTGTATGGGTCAAGCATTACTTTTCAGCTGAATATGATATAATCTGGGTACAGGAATAAGAAGGATGCCAGTATAAGATCTTTTGAAGGTGTAGATTACACTCCGTACTCCTGCTACCGTGAATTCATGTAGGTAGTAGTTTATAGTAGCAGCAGGTTCTGTGAGAAGGCCCAGTCTTAGAAAGATGGTGATTACTCTATATGGAGTGGTGCCAGATGGTAGCTGTACAGGGCTGAAGGAAAACATACAGCTGTAGGGGATGGTCTAAAACAGAGAAGCAAAGAAAATAAATGAAGTCAGGTGCACATATTAAAGGTGCCTTACATCTGGCACTTATGCAGCTAATTGCCTATGATAAAACTGACTTTGGCAGTATTATAGGAGAATTCTTTACAGAATGAGAAACTGTTTTGGAGCAACTTCTCTTGAGTGCTAAAATTAAGATTTTCCTTTAATATAATTACAGGCAAAGCTAGTGGTGCCACCTGCAGTTAAGGCTGCCAAACACATTGGTTGAGATGGCCATAGCGCTTCCAATTTTGTCCATTTGGGTTGAAATTTTCTATACCAATTTGTGCTTCTGCCTGACTCTAACACCGTTTGAGAAGGAAGAAAATGTATTTTGCCCGTATTAAAAATTGTTACATTTTTCTGAGAAGCTTCATGCCTTGGAATAGGTACATGAAATTTCCAGGGGAAAGGGTCACTGATGTTAGGAACATGGTACACCTTCCCTTAGTCAAATTGTAGTTGGAAAAAACTAAAATGTTGGTTTAGTAACTAAATTCTCAGAACTTGCTATCCTTTTACTTGGCATGCTCCAAATGCTGGGTGTGACCAGGATTTTCCCTATAATTGCTGCTCTTCTGGCTATTTTGGAGTCACCAAGGCATTGCTGAGCATCAGAATTGAGAGCACAATGCCAGTTCCTTTGGCCAAAAGCGATGATATCAACAGGTGTACAGTGTGAAGCGAGGACAGCTAACTTAGATGCAGAGGACAGAAGTGGAGTCTGCCCAAGGAAAGACCAACTTGGAAGGTCAGGACTGGGAGCAAATTGAGGATATATGGTGAAAGTCTGGATGATTTGCTATGGAGGAAAAAACTGGTGACTAGCAAGATGTGGAAACTGGGATGTGAATTTGGAGTTTGTAGATAACTGAGATTGGGATTGGAAGGTGAAATGATGAGGAGCCCTTATATTTGTGTTTGACTTCGCAACCTACAGACTTTGTCTACAGCAATAATATCCATACTTTATGTCAATGTAATAATCATTCAAGAAAAATAAACCAAGACTGCAGTGTTGTTTTTCTTGAAGATACTTATTGTGCTCAAAGCAGAGCACACCTTTACACTGATGTTTTATTTCCTTCACAGTCTGACAATACAGTATCTCATAGTAGTATCTTTTTTGAAATCCATGTCTCTTTATATAGGATTCTGATCAAAATTCTAATGACACAGGGCAGTCAGTAGAATTTAATGACCTTCTGCACTATCAGTTAGGTCTTTGGGGCATTGGCATTGATTTTCTTTATCTTGGCATGTGAAGGCTAGTGTCTGACTCTTTTCCTATCTCTACGGTATGTGTTGTGGCACACATTAACAGCATAGGATATCTAGGCACAACTTTCCAGGTATCACAATGGCAGGATATATACAAGCTGGCCTCTTAAGCAACTTGCTTTCAGACCCAATTTTGTGAACATGTACTGCAAAAGAGTAACAAGCTAGTTAGTGTAAAGACTCTAATATTTTCCTTAGGTAACTTAAAAGAGAAACATTCAACATACCTGAAATCCCTCTTCAAACAGAATATCCCACATTTCTAGTGTAGGCAGATGCACTCTTGTTTATTTGAGGGTGTTTGGATGAAGAGGAGATGACAATGTAAGTTTCCAATTGTCAAGATCCAGAGGATATAAAATCCTTAAGGATAGATTAAAAAATAATAAAATTTGCCATGTGTTATGAAATGACTCTCAAAGTTAAGTTTTTTATAGATATTCTTCAATAAGTGTCTAAATCTCATTCTAAGTAAGTCTTTTAAAGGCACTGTGAAAAGGAAGTCCTTCAGCAGTAATCTAAAGATGGGGGGGGGGGGTTCTATTCATTTCAGCTCTCCTCCTTTTTGATCTTTAATTACTAATATACAGGCATCTCATTTATAAGAATCTAAATTAAACTAGGTAAGAAGAATGTGCCTCTCACATGGGTTTTAAACTTAAAAAAGCAGCTTTGTTCATTGATTCAGTTGCGAAAAAAACAAAAACAACATAGACATAAGGCTATTTGAACTCTTTATTTGCCACATTTACAATATTAATAACACTGTTTCTAGAAGTTGTCACATCAAGTAAAAGATCTTCATTCCAGACTGTCTTTGGGGGCCAAATTGAGACTGGATGCATGCATTTAATAAATTGTAGTCTCAAGTAGTCATTTTTGTAAATAATTAGCTTCAGTGAAAGAATAAGTTAGCATATTGTATGCATCTAATGTTGCAAATGTACATACAGCAAACTTTCCTATTAATCAACAGTCAAGCACTGTAAGTTGGGTCTCATACATAATGAATTGTGCTTAAACCTCATGGGTTTCATTGATAGAAAAATAAGAGAAAACACAAGTGTAGTAAGCTTTTGAATAAAATTTAACTAGATTGCTCTGCATCCTGTAATTGTTTTGGAATCATTAGGGACCAGATAATTCATCTGCAGTTTTGGGGTGGTTTTGTCTTCATCTATCAAAGAAAGACTATTTAAATGATGTTTAGGAGTTAATAAAATCCTTTTTTTTTCACACTGTAGGTTGATATTTCATATCTAAGATAAAAAATATATTTGAATTTTTTTGTTTTTTAAGAAAGTAAAGTTGATGAGTGAATCTTTGACATCTTATTTTAATGTGTATTTTATATGTTAATTTTTACTCATAAATATGGGGGGTACAATATTATTCATAAACAGATGTATTTTGATGCCTCCATTATATGCTTAGTATATACAAATATTAAAATAATACAACTAATGAACAGTATGGCCTTCATTGACTCTCCAGAAAAAGCTAGCTTTTATCAGTCCACTAAAGTCAATAGGTTAGTTTGTGATCCCATGCAAATATGAGTTCCTCATGTGAATAAGGGGTTGTATTTTCTATATTTTGCAAAATATAATAGAAAATGCCTAAAAATAACAATTAATAAACCTTTAAGCAACAAATTTTTAATTAATGAAAGAAGTTATTCAGTCCCATGTATTTTGCTGCGAATCAGCAGTAAGCGTTCTGTAGCAAAGATGGAAATCACCTAGAAGTGTAAAATAAAAGATAGCATCTTCAGAGAGGGGGTTGGTTGGGTATAGTTTTGATCTGAATCCTAAATATGTAAGCAGAGTTGAAGTAACATTTTTTATTCAGTTTCCTGCACAGTGTTACCAAAAACAACAGATCCCTAGCTAAGGCAGGTATGTTTGGATGAAGAGGAGATGCCAATGTAAAGTTTCCAGCTGTCAAGATCTGGAGGAAATAAAATCCTCAAGGGTAGATTTAGATAAAGGGTACTCTTATGCATAGTGAAGATAAAGGATATTTTATGCACAGTGAGCTCCCCAAGTTCAACACTCCATAGCTGTCTTTGGGGTGAGCAGCAGAATGCATTTCACATTCATCCTTGCCTTGGATTGAAGATGGCCTTTTGTGCATGAACCACCCGTTCTTACCTAACTACATTTGGCATAGGAGCTCCTCAAAGGTAGCTCTTTCAGCTATGTCAAGCTCTCTACCTGTCTGGTCTAACTGATGTAGTTAGTACCAATTGGTTAGTACCTGAGGCACTGTTGAAATGCTGAAGCTTAATTTCAGGAAACATTTGCAGCCTGTAGGAGCTTTGTTGGTAACTGAAGTCTCAAAGGGAGAGACTATCAGAAGAGATCGTACAGCATATTAGGACCTCTGACTGAAACGGTATTTGTTGATAACCTTCATGTCTCTAGGCAGAAAATTCTTCATGGACTGTTTCCATGGTCTTATCATATAGAGATGCTCAGATCTAAGAACAGTTTTGACTCCTAGGTTATTTAAAGATAAAGTGGAGTTACAACATATCCTAAACTTTTTTCCTAGCCTGGTGACTGAATTCTATCTTGGTCAATTATCCAGGAAATATTTTCCTTACCCCCTGTGTGCCAACTGCACTAAGGTCCTTTTCAATAAGCCTCCTGTTAAAAGGCCTTTAAAGTTTTATCTAGAGTAAAGTCCTTAGAAAGTCCACCCACTTTTGTTCAACATTAAATAAGGTCTGCAGTTTTCCAAGAGAGCCATGTCTAAATTGCTGTCAGATTGCATCACACATTCCTGCAGCCTAGCAGAACTACAAGGTCATGTCAAAAGCTATTCTTTATAGTATAAGTCTGCTACAGCAACAGGCCTCTGGTCTTTTTCCCTTAACAAGGAGATTAGCATGACAGCCACATGGAGTTCTTTACATACATTCATAAAACACTTGTTTAGGTTGGGGCTCGATTTCATATTAGGACAAGAGCTAAGATTTGGTCTACTGATTTCAAACTTCTTTATGAGCTGAGAGTCTAAAATCTCTCTAGTGTACTTGTATATTTTGTAGTGGTTTCTGTTATCATTTTCAGTTTCGGACAGAATTTTATCCTGTTTAACAATTTACAATCGCAGACAAAATTGTAGCCTTTCTTCATTAATGAAGGTACATTAATTCGTCACTGTGAAAATGGGGAACTTGTGTTGCTCTGTGCAATAACAAACTTGCCTACATTTTAGGTTGCCTGTTAAGTCATTCCTACCAGAGATTTTTTTAAGCCTTCTTGCTCATAAAGAAAATTTTGAAAATGAATGAGCTTTGGAAGGTCCTTGGTTGTATGAAATCAAATGGTTGATACAAAATCAAAATGCATATCGAGGAGAAACCACCAATTCCAAAATAGATTGGTGTTTATGACCAATTAATTTTGTACCAGCATGCCTCAAAGTTTGTGAGTAAAATCTTGCGCTGTACTATAACCATACCTGCATAATTCCATAATGTTTTTCTTCTAAAGTTCCTGAAATATTTGTTAGCCAAATGCCTTTGCTTCCCTTTTTTGGTTATAATTGTGAGAAATTATTTTTGTTTAAATTTTCATGGGAAAAACAAGTATTTGGAGGTTTTTGGCAACTGTGAGGCATTATCTCAGATATAGATGGGAGCTGACAGTGCTTGGGAGCTACTGATCAGCTGATGGCTTGATTCTACAAGGTGGTCCTTCATAGGGCAAGCCCTCTGTATCCAGAAAGCTCCCTTACATGGGACTGTGGATAGAGCAGATAGCCCTAACATTTTGCTGCACGTCAGTAAAAATCTACCTCTACATCTCCACAGATAAGGATATGGAAACTACATTGGGAAGTTCAAGACTTGTCATGAACGTAAGAAAATATTTTCATTCCCTTTTTCCTGTGTTACATTCTTCCATCTCCTTGCTTGTTTCTGAGGACTTTTTCTCTCCTCTCCTTTCCCATTCTTGGTGTCTGTCTTCACCTTTTCCCACTTCAGAGGCAATTAGTGTGTGGGATTTCTTCTTATTCCTATTTTGGGTCTAGGCAGGAGAGGCATCCATGAAACTACATTTTGCCTCCCCAGCCCTCAAGGCTTTGCTTTTGTTCAATACAATCCAACTTGAAGAGGTGGGTGGTAGTAAAAAAACAAATGAAATCCTTGAATTGGCACAAGAGCCACAGGCATACTAGTCAATGTATTTCTCTTGCTGAGCCATGGATAGTGAGAAATTATCACACTGAGGGTTGAGAAGGGAAAGGTTTCTTCAGTCCCGTGTGTCTGCATCAAGAGGATAGTGTAAGGCCATTTTCTCAGTATTAAGATCATGGGAAGCCCCAGCGGCCTGGTTATCAAGATCAACATAATTTAATACAAAGCAATATTTTTCATATATTGTGGTGTTAATGGGCTGAGTTAAGGCAGCACATGCATTGAAAAATTATGTTTAGATACTGTAACAAATGTAAAATATGACATGACTTAATGTCTGGAGACCCTTACATTTTCTGAGCCCCAAGAGAATGTTAGGATGTCTCAGAACAGCATATGATCTCAAAATATAACTGGTTTTGTTAGTGATGAAGTGACCTACCAGTGCAGAATTAATTAGCTTTAAACAGGTCTTTATAATAAGAAGTTGGAAAGAAATATAAAAACAAAACATACTTTCAACTATCTTACTGACTTCTTATATCATGTTTCATATTTTTATGTAAATAGAATCATTTGCTGTTTCATATGCAGTTTATCCTGTGCATATCTGCATCTGAATACATGTACATGTAGTCATTAGCTGGCTTCACATGGGAGGCATAGAGAGAAGGATTTTCAGTGGGGTTTTTTTCTTGTTGGTTGTAGGGTTTTTCTTTTAACAACCTGAAATAAAGGAGGATCTCTGCTCCAAGCAGCCACAGCAAGGTTTATAACCTTTATTCAGATTAACCAGTAAAAGGTGTGGTAATTGTCAAGTGATAAACAGTTGCACATTACTGATGACATGCATTTGAAGTCAGCCGTATATAGTATGTATAATAGGGGTGTGCGAAGTGGGCTCTATTCATTTCGGATTTGGATTTGGCCCAAATCAGGGACAGTGATTCAATTTGTTGATTTGGATCACTGTCCCTGATTCAATTCGGCCAAATTCCCCCCGTGTGTTCCCCGGGGGACCCGGACGTACACCAGAAGTGCTTCTGGTCCACTTCTGTGTCTGCTACTGAGCGCGCTGGGGAGCCCCCCACGCTTCTGTGGGACACTTCATGCACCCTGGCATCACAGCACTCACGAGGCCCTGCTACCGAGAGGTATATAGAAAAAACATTAGAAGTTGTCTCTATGTCCAAATCTTTTCGAATCTCTCCATTTCAATTTGGAGGGCTCCAGTTCAATTCAGAGAGATTAAAGGGTCTTCTGATTCAATTCGGATTCAGAGATTCAGCCACCAGATGAGGCTGAATCTACGCCAAATTGAATCAGGGACCAAAGCTTCACACAGCCCTAACATTGTATAACCGACCTACCATACTTGATATGTGCAGGTGCCTGTATAACATTTCTGGTATGAGTTGACTTATGTTTAATAAGATTCCATGTCTTAAGGAAATTAACACCAGAGTCCTTTGGTGCATTCTCTTTATTTCTTATGACAGCATCTTAGAATATTTCAGTTGAATTTTATTTTAGATTCATTGAGTAAAAAAATATAAATGAGAGCATTCAGGAAGCTTTAAACAAAACCATTCAGATTTGGAATATGGTTAACCACAGTGACATTGAATCCCTAAACACAATAATATAACTTCTGTGCTTCTCATAATGGTAAGTAATTTAGGAATATTTTAAAATGTTCATATGTGCCCACTAAAACGTGACATTTCCCCTAGAATAGTATTGAAGCCAATTTCCTATTTATGTGTTTGTTTTGAAAGTATCCCAAAGTTTTGCCAATAGTTGCACATGTTTTGGAAGAAGCTTATTAAACTGAAACAGATGGTTTTCCTATTTCTTCTCTATTAAAACATTCTGTTCTTTTTCATTGTTCCATGTAAAATATAGTAAGCCTAACAAAATGATCCATAGCTGGATAAGAGACGAGACACTAGTCTGCCAGGTAGGAGCTTACATAGCTTTACATTGTTGTCTCACTTACAAAAACATGGACAGTAGAATCTGTCATGGAGCATAATAAAGAAAAGTATGGTAAAGAAGTTGTATAGGTAGACCTGATAGTAAGGTGCTACAGTGCACTTATCTTGTAGTGGATTTCCCCCAGCTGGTCATTGAAGTTGTCATGTGTATCCTGTACTTTAACCCAACCAAGAATTGACAGAGATACTTGAGGGAGAGGCAGCAGTAATCATCACCAATACAAAAAGAGAGCTGCCTCTTGGCAAAGCTGGTAAGAAATGTGCTAAGCTTGTTTCAGCTGAAAGTTTCTTTTTGCATATTATGCTTCAGCAGCTGAGCTGATGATTGGCATGTGGAGATTTTTGCTATTGGGCTAAAAAAGCACTGCGCTCACTAGTGGGGAGGTGAGCAGTAAGTTTCTAGATTTCAATATAACAAGCAAGGAATCATTATTTGGATGCTCTGCCCACTTGGGAAAATCCAAAGATGATTTTTGAGCAACCTTGTGCTGCTGGGCTGGATAATGATTTGGATTTCTGGACTCTGCTGTAGGAAAGTCTTTAGAAGCCCCTCTGTCATAGGTGCAGCTGTTATGGATACTGTCACACCACAGTTATGTTAATGAGAGAGAGAAGAGTGATGAGTAATACAAGACTTTAAAAAGAAGAATGGCTTTTTTTTTTAATGTCCATTTTTTGTTACAGCTTAAAATAATCAGTTTTTTGTGGGGACATGTCATTTATGTTAAACATCATGTCAAAAATCCTTACATTAAAATTGGAGTCATTTACAGCATTTCAACCTTGAATAGTTATTTAATACTAGCAGAGAAAGAGTTGAAAGGAGATGTGGAATAGAAAGGTACAGGGTAAATCAGAGGTTGAGATCTTTAGCCCAAGTACAAAAAGTCAATTTAAGATAAATTTTACTACTCTAAAATTTTTGCAAATATCCTTTTAAAGTGGGAAATGTAAGAAATATAGGTTGCATTTTAATTCAGTTGGCAGACTGGAAATATAGAAAGAAATGGAATCTGTATTCTCTAGGGATGCTGGACAGCACCTAATTCCATTCACTAACCTAAGCAAGTATAAGGCTTTACATCTTCAATGAGAGCACTAGTAATACAAGACAATGCAGTACATAAATAAAATGCAGAAGGCTATAGAAAGAGAGAGAGGAATATTTTGGTATACTTTTCATTATTCTAGCAAGGTTACAAATAGTGTTTGCGGGGTTTCTCTTTATTTTTTTAAAGAAGTTCATGAAATCTTTTAACAGAAATACAAAATATATTTCAGTGAAAAAATATGGACAAATCTGTTACAGTTGGACACATGAGCACTGTTCTGAAATGCTTCTAGAATGCTTAAGCGGTGCCTTCGTCGAGCAAACGTACACACAGAACTTTCCAATTAAATTGAAGGTTATTGCTTGTTGAGAAAGCTGTGAAACTCATTGAAATAACTGCTCTTTAGTTTCTTGTCTGTCTCAGATGAATATGCTTATTTTCATGTGCTAAAATGAAAGTCACCTTTTTTTTTTTTTTTTTTTTTTTAATCACAAGCCCAGGACTCAAGAAGCCCATACGTAAAGCATAGAACCTTATGGTTACTTTGGCCGTTATTTTGTTTGTTGCTGGCTCTTTGCCACTGATTGCTGTACAGCCAAGGATTAAGGCCCTTCCCCTTGGGATTAATGAGGGAAAAAATATTAACACAGAGTTTCCCCATCTTCTTGTTTAGTCATTGCAGAAGGCTTGATGCAAGCCTTTCATGTAAGAGTTAGGTGGGCCTCTACAATTAACTAATAGCCAAGGACTGGAGAAAGTGGACTATAGAAAATAGAGCCTAGAAGACTTAGAAAATAATGCAGTGTATTCAGAAACTTCAAAAGATACATTAACCAGTGCATAAGAAAGTTTTAACCCAGGGAAAATGTTATATAAACCAGATTATCTGCTTTTCTTTATTTCTGGTAGACATTTTGGGGATCCAGTTGAGGCACGTGGTATAATTGGGTCAGAGTATGGCTTTAAAGTCCCAGAAAGTTAATAAAGTAGAAGTTCAATCCTAGAACTCAAAGTCATCCAGTCCAACCTCTTGCTTAGGACAGAATCATTCCCATCAAACCATCCCAAACCAGTTTCTGTAACCTGTTTTTGAAAACTGTACGCACAACCCTCAGATAGCCTACTACATTGTTTAGGTTCAAGAGTTGCTGCTACTATAAACCTAAAGACTAGGGGCAGACATTCAAAAAGCCTGAGCCTGAATTAATTCAATCTTTGCAAGTTAGTCTAACCTGGCTAGGCTGAACCAGTTTGTAACTGGACAGACATCCTCTCTGGACTGAGGAAATTCAGGCACACACCTGCAGTGGCTCAGGCTAGAAGCCGGGGAGCGCTAGAGCAGCCCTTCCACAGGGCTGAGCTGAGGGGGGCATGGCCAGGCCACAGCAGGACCTCTGATTAGGGAGGGGTGTAAACCCCACCTTGCCTTCACAATCCCAGGCCTTTCCCTGCTCACTGCTCAAGGGGCAGGAGTGTTGCCAGACCTCAGATCCCTGCTAGCACTCAGGCAAGGCAGGGAGGGGGTGCAGTGCATGCATCTGTTGATGTTTCAGAAGTTTCATAAACAGTTTGACCCAAATCAGATACGTCTGATACTATATTCAACCAAGTTTATCTCAAACCGATTTCAGCCATTTTCAAACTGGTTTATGTGCACTGAGCATCTGTTCTATTACAGGTTTAAACCAGCTTCTGATCACTTAAACTGGTTTATGTGTAATGCCTTTTGGTTTGTTTTTCCCTCAAAACAGAATCAGGGGGTTGGAAGGGACTTTAGGAGTAATCTTGTCAAAGACGCAGGCTGCACTAGTCTTAAACCAGCCCAGACAAGTGTCTGTCCAGCCTCTTCTTGACCTCGAATGAAAGACATTCCACAACTTCCATTGGCAGTGAAGTTGTTGTGCTGTAAATGCTATTTAACTTGTGGTTACATACTATGGATTGCTGTAGCAGTCCCCATTACCAACTCATACATCAGATTCAACAGATGGCTATAGTTCAAATATCTGTTTAAAGAGAGTGATAATTCAACAGATCCTTTAATATTGTTGCTTTCTATTAAAAATAGAACAAGTGGTCTGAAAGTGGGTTTGTGCCGTTAGGCAAAGCCCTGAGCAAGGGGTTGTGCATAAGCAACAGCAACCCAGCAGGATCCCTAGGAGCTCTTCTTTCTCAGAGAGATCCCTCTGGAGGTCAGTTCCATTCCTGTTTCCCTTCTTATGTTTGGGGAGAACCTTAGGCATAGAAAAAGCTGGTAATTTTGCTACCATTCTGGAATAAATTGCAGTGCCTCCATACCAGCTCAGCTCTGAAGGCAGAAATGATAGGAGACAAAGCCGAGGGGCTGGCTGTTCCTCAACCATTTGCTTCAAAGAAAGGTAATAGTGATTAACCTGTAAAGGAGATAACAGAAGCTTCTTTCCTTTGCAGCATATGGTACAGTTATAGCTATCCTTCACAATATTAAATAAACTGATATGAAACCATTTGAGTTTGTGAGCATCCTGAATGTATGTGATGCCACTCCTGAGATACAGAGCAGAGAAGTCCATCAATTGTGCTGCAGACTTCAAAAAACCTTTTCTGGCTATAATTTATTATGTTGTAATGACGTACAGTCTCCAATGAAATGGGGTCCCTTTGGGATGAATGCTATACAGATGTCATCAAAAGGTAGTCCCTGGCCCAGAGAATTTACAGACTGTTGTCCCAATCTAGCAGATGGGTCTGTGGACAGCTTCATGCACCTGAGTGATCTCAGTTAATTAGATATTTTAAGTGGTATTTTTTTAACTTGCAAAAATGGAACAGACTGTCCCCAGAAGTGGTGCAGGCACCTACTCTGGACACATTCAAGTTGCATTTGAATGCTTATTTTGCTGGGGTCATCTAGCCCCAGCTAACTTCCAGCTCCTTGGGCAGGGGCTGGACCTGATGATCTCACGAGGTCCCTTCCAGCCCTAATGTCTATGAAATCTATGAAGTTCATCACTCCTATAAACCAAAACTAGCCAATAATTAAATTATGGCCAGGTAAATAAAGGAAAGAGAAGTAAGGGTGCAATTAATTGCTAGACTGCTGGCAAACTACATGCAGATTTGATTCTTTTTTAGTTTCTTATACTCCAAGTAATCAACTTTTTAACTATTACATTTTTAACAGATTGTTTCATGGTCTGTTGCATGCTTGCTGTCTCTCCCTGGCATTTTAACTTGCCTACCTTTGTGTCCCCATTCTGCTATATTACTTTCTTTCTAATCAGCAATTATGTGGCCTTCGGTGGTTAACAATTAGTTAGAAAATGAATTGGAGTTGGGGGAAATTGTAGGGCCATTTGATCATGTACCATTCAAACAGACAAGGGTTTCACTTCTGAGAGTAATCCCTAAAACAGCTTCTAACTATACATCATTTATCCTATCCAGAGGCAGAGACAAGAGTAGGTGTCTGATTACATTGATATCCTGTTGTTTTCAGTTTCATATGCATCTGTGGATCAAGCATTTGAGGTGGTTAGGTCTTGTTGCAAAGGTGCCTTGTGGCAAAAACAGACTTGGAGTCTTTTGTGTCATTACTGATATATCACACGTTTTTCATTTGCTTGGGCTTCTTATTAAGAGAAAATATTTTGTTAAGTATCTGATACTTGGGCATGCTGGGAAATAGTCTAGGGTGATTCCCACCCCTCTTCAAGACTGGGTAGCTAATAGACTGAAGAACTCAGTTTTATCTCCCGTTTCTCCCCTCTTCTCCTCCCCCCCCCCACCTGGATTCTTCTGAATCCTGATTGCTGCCAGGACCATCTCTTCTTTTTCCTACTTCATATCTGATTCTATGTACTATTCTCTCAAAAGAGTTAGCCTTAAGTTTTTAGGATTCAGTGTTGAGTCATGTGAGGAACTTTTATTTTTAATTTCCTAGTGGCTAAACATTTCCAGCTAAAAACAAGAGACCAGGACTTCAATCCAAACCGAGTTATCCTTCTTGGCACTACAGAAGATCCTGCCTTCCTCACCAGGCTGCTTCTAATCTATTTTAAAAGGATCAGAAATGCTCAGGGTGGCTTAGCAAAAAAGTAGTATAAACACTTAGTGCTAAAGGTTTCCTGAGACTTAGATTATGTCACTGATTGGTGATGTCATTTTCTGTTTATCATAGATAACTAGACTTGTCACCCTTTTCTTCTGTGCATTGCCTATGGGATAAGTTTTGTTTTGTTGATGCATAAAAAGGTAAATTTTCCTGAATTTTCTGAGTCACATCCACAAACATTTTAGTTGTCCTGTGAGATTGGATATGCACCATTAGGAAATCTGCTGCAGAGTCCTTAATTACTACTGCTTTACTTGACTGGAAGCACATGGATTAGAAAACAAAGTGGTGGGTCAAAGGAAAACTCCCCACTTTTAATAACCTTCTCTTTGCTCTGTCCAAAATGATCCATCTGAGATGTTTCAAATAAATGAATTGCTATTTTGTTACTGTTACTCAAGCAATCAAGAAAGTCAAGTATTGTGCAATATGCATGGATGCTGCATATAATGAAAGCCAGTCCAGCCATCTACTCTCATGGTCATGTTATAGTAACACTCTTAAGAGCATGAACAGGACACCTGAATGGAAGAAAGACATCCTGAAATATATAGACATCTTGAAATATATATATTTAAGCAGCCTTTTAAAAGCCAATTATTTCTCATTTGTTTCCCTCTAATTCAATAAAGCAAGAGAACCCTGCAAAAATAGCTAGAGGAAGAAGTGGAAAATATGGTTCTGTGGAATGCTGTTTTTTGCTTTCAATAGCTCTGTGGTCCTTAAGACTGAAGTAACCCCTCAAAAAAAAAAGCTAGTTTTTAGTTTTCACTTTTTTTTTTACTACAGAAAAATAATAAAGCAATTCTTCTGTTGCAAAAAACTCAGACCACAGCAGGCAAAATGGTTTTAATGCTATTAATTCCTATTTGAAGTCTCTTGGTTTATCTTGTGAATCTTGTTTGCAGAGCTAACAGCACTACCATTGTGTAGCACCTTGGGTCATCCTTGATCTCAAGGCACCCCAAAGTGCTCCCAGTACTCTTGGGTAGTGTTTGGGCTCTGCTGGGTTTCAAGGTATGAGAGAGAGCCACTAGCACCTGCTAAAGCAATGTAAACAGCATGCCATTTACAGTCCTGAGGATAGTTGCATTTTTGCAACTGGTTTCCTCTCTGCTGCTGTTCCCCACCTTTTTATGGAATGTCCCCCTCCCATATGGTAAGTTAAAAGAAAGACACCTATGTGCATTTCTAAAAATAGGTTACTTTATTTACTGTTGTACTGATTTGTAAAAAAAAAAAAAAAAAAAAATACTAGAGACAGAGAACATGGTTGAATACACAGTATTTTCAAGGTGTCTAATTCTAGTTCTTTAATGGTTATGAATATACATGTTATAGTGCAACAATAAATTATATATCTGTCATATGAATTTTACACAGTTTGATTCCTCTACATTGAAAAGTGTCTGATACACAAATCTTTACCAGGCACTTTGTTCTAGCAGCAGTGTGTTACTTTACTATTTTTCCTTTTGCTGATTTGATTTTCATTTTACTTCCTGTAGCGGTATATTGTGTTGGTGTTTATGGGGAAAAAATAAGTCCATGCAATACTAATTTTTCTTTCTTCTACTATAATAAGTATTTTCTGGTTTTTTGCATACTGCAGTATTTAGCAGTTTGACTATTGAGCTTATCAAACTAATGTTATCATTTTTGCAGCACTAAGGAGGCCTCAGTTACTTGTGAGCTATGTGAAGGCCCAGAGGAAATGACAGAACCACTGAAACAGTGCACAGCCTGGCTTTCGGCCTACTTCTGTGAGCCCCGGATAACAGAGAAACTTCCTATACCTTCCTTTCACCATCCAGTTTTTGAGCAAGGTTTGTAACCCAAGTAATACTGCAGTGTTTCATTTATGATGTTTTGACTTGATTAACTATCACTTACATCATATTCCCATTTTGACCACACTAGTGTGGGACATTTTTTACATTACTCTAAATAGAGCTGCAAGTATACTGTAGCTACAAGGGTTTGTAATCTCTAACTGCTCCAAATGGTTGTGTTAGTTTTGGCATGTGTTTCCATAATTCTTGGCAAAAGCAATAAAAATGATGCAGTTCAACTCTTGACATTTGCTGGCTGGAAGGCTTAAATATGAACACATCTGAATGGCAGTAAATTTTTCAATAAGCTTATTGTTAACTTAAACTATCTTTTTGCCAGCGACACAGGGAATGAGGCTTATAAATGGACAATTAGCCAGTTCTATAAACACAGTTGGTGATAGTTACGTTACATTAAGTAGCTATATTGTATCTTTTTGATTAGTTTTAAATTTGGTTTCTCAAAGTTATCACAGATAATGTTTTAATTTTTTTAAATGAGTGTAAAGAGCAAGTATTGTTACCCAAGTAGTAGTAATATTCATACATTTAAATAAAAACATGACTTGAGAGAAATTTCTGCTTACCATTTTCCATTTATTGCTTTTTTTTCCCCAAGACCTCTTAACATAAAAGTCAATTACATGAAGTGAAATAGTCCCCAGTAAAAAAAAATCACTGTAGTTTGCTTTCTGCAGTGGCCTTTTCATGTCTCTCCATGAATGTAATCTTTGCCTATGAATAAAATGTTCATTTTAAGGGAATTGTGCTTTAAATATATTAGAGTCCATAATATTTATTACTAGGAAGTGGACTAGTAGTCTCTATTATACTCTATAAGAGAGCATTGATGGTTCCAATATAAACTTTTTAAAAAGTTATCTTCAATAATGCAGTTGTAAAAATTCCTCAGTTGAAAACTGGAGCCAAATTATGATTCTCTTGTGCACGTAAACTGAGAAAGGTTGATTGTCTCTTCTTTCCCCATTCACTTCATGCTTCCCTGTATAATGTAGTCCCAGTGCTGTAACCAGCACTAAGGGAGAGCAGAAGCAATTCCACTGTTGCCGATAGTAGTGAATTACCCACAGGGTTTGAATCTGGGAAAAGGTATACCATGCCCTTCTTTGTACTAAGCTATGTTGCAGTGAATTTCTGAGGAAGCACGATGTCTGTCCAAGAA
The DNA here is from genome assembly GCF_030867095.1 of Alligator mississippiensis. NCBI lineage: Eukaryota > Metazoa > Chordata > Crocodylia > Alligatoridae > Alligator > Alligator mississippiensis. The sequence continues at coordinate 78,071,399 of NC_081829.1, read as the reverse complement.
TTCTAGGAGCATTGAAACTCCTCCGGAGTGCTTGGGAACCTTCATTAGAATTTTGGTACTTATGGTCACAATTTGCACTTAAGTGTATTGTACCTGCAAAACATGCATGTCTGTGCAAAAACATATTTCTGTTCACAAAACAGGTAATTGTGCATGTAGCTTTCCATTTGACATGCACAAATCAAAGCATGTTCATTTTTTGCAGGACTTCTGTTTGCAGGTTTCATATACAAGGTCTGAACACTATTACTGCCTCTAAATCTCATTGAATATTTATCAGTTTTCTTCTGCTGTGATACTTTTAAGTAACTAAAGACAACTTTTGGTTTCAAAGTACAATTTGGCAAATGGTTAATCTGTACAATGATCTAATCACATATAAAAGTAACAACTTTGATATCTCATCAGGGTGTTTGTAGTGTATATGTTAAAGTTGTTTTTAAACACCTGTTTATGTGATTATAAAGGAGAGATGGACACAAACATTCAGTGGATCAGTAGAACTCATGTTGAAATCCCCCCCATCCCAAAAAGGGTATCTCTGATCTTGTTAGCCTAATTGCTCTACAGCAATTATATCAATGTCTGTGACACTGGGAGAGTTCAGAAATCAGACAGGAAGAGCAAAGATAGAGCTAGTAGGCTTAAAAGACTTCTTGGGGCGATGTAAGCTTCTTCTCGATTACTGGTTTTAATTTTGGCTCTCTACAGTGCCAGACAGGTAGGGAGAGTAAATCCAGGCAAGAGTTCAATTCATTTTTGTTTCAAATGCAGACTGGGGCAGAAGGTTGGAGGCCCTGAGAATTAAGTGTAGTAGTGTAAGAATAAGGTTCTCATATTGTGTTCTTCCTCTCCCAGGTGGTTCAGCTCCCATCCATAGAACAGGTGTGGCTTTTTGGAGGTTAGGGCTTTGCAGCATGCCTACCTTTCTGCAGATCAGGTTGGCCTCCCACTGCGTCTGAATTGTAATGTTTTGTGACCTTCTGTGCCACAGGTTCACAATTTTGGAGCCCTTCAATAAGGTTTCCTCATATTAACATGTGCAGATCCAGGTTTTCTTAATTTAGTCCAATTATTTGCTCTTGAACTAAGACCAGGTGTACACACTTTATGGTAGAAACAAGTGTGTATAAGGGAAATGCCAACACAGAATTAATTGGTACAAATTAAACTGGCTTGATACCTCCTTTATATACTCTCTGACTTTCTCTCCTCAGTAATCATTTCATATAATACAGAAATATTGCTGGATTGAATTGGAAGGTGTCTTATTGAATACGTATTTTTATTTCCTAAACTTATTATTTTTAGAAAGTTTTTTTTCATATGTAAAGCAAGGTAAAAAAATGTCACACACAGGATCTATAATGGGTTATGTTGTACGTTTCAGATTACCTGTGAAGGCTGCCTTATGCCAGAATTACAGAATTGCTCAATTAAGATTTAAGTATTTGTTTATAGTCTCCACATTTACATTTGAAAGTGCTTACCCATTACTCTAGGCCCTTTAAAAATATATAAAATAGACATAAGCGGAGGAATAATAATCCAAAGCTACAAAAACTAGCCCCATCACATCAACCTCCTTATGCCAATCAATCTGCCATACAGTAGATTTCTTCAACCAACCATCCTACAACCCAGCTTCTTTTCCACATTGTCTACAAAAATGGACTTATGGTACATCATACCTAAGTAACCTTTGGCTCTAATGGTCCAGGAGGGAATTGAGCTCCAGATTCCAGGGCATCCCTCACTCCTTAGAATATGCTGTACCTTCAACCCCTTTTGTTTGAAACCTGTGATCTGAGACCTCAACCACTTCTGTTGATATTAACTGACAAGTTATGACCTGAAAAAAGAATAGTCTCTCAGTTGGATTATAACCAAGCTATGTAGGGTTTTATACATTTAAAAAAAAGACAAAATCACACTTGGAACTCCATCTGGAACTGGACCATTCAGTGTAAAGTGCTTTTGGCATGAAGCACCACTCAGTGATTGAACAAAATTGTACAGTGTCTTAGGTTTATGGATGGAGTCGATACATAGTTCCATGTGTACAGCATGTTACAACAAACTAATCTCAAAATTACAAAAGCTGAATTAACATTAGGAAAGTCTACATCTCAAAGAAAAAGCTATGCTCTTGTTACAGAGCGCAGACTGAAGAAAAAAGTCATCTTGGTCACAGCAGCTCCAAAGATTCCTAATCTTACTATTGTTTCTCTTAGGTGTAAAACAGTGGTCACCAACCAGTGGATCTCGATCCACCGGTAGATCTCGGAGCCTCTTGCAGTAGATCATGGAGTCAATCCAAGGCTGGGGTGGGGGGCTGAGTGCCTACATGCATGCACATGCGCACTCCAGCCCAGCAGGTCAGTCCATGGAGGAGGGAAGGGGCGGGGGCTAGATCGAGGCTCCCGCAGTGAGGGACAGTGCTGCAGGGGTAAGTTGAGTGGGCCCCGGCCAGATGGGACTTACCTGTGGGAGAGGCATACCCCCAAATAATTCTTTCTCCCTCTGCCTCAGTCTGCCCCCCCATCCCTCCCCACAGATTTACCTGCTGGGGGGGAGGTTGGGAGGGTGGTGGTGGCGCACAGTAGATCTTGGGTTGCTTTTAAATGCTGAAGGTGATCTCCTACTTAAAAAGGTTGGAGACCAGTGGTATAGAACATCTGTGAAGGCTGCATGCCAGAGGTATAGAGCATTCTCAGTTTCTACTGCTGTGCCTTTTGTATGTGAATGTTCAGCTCTTGCAACTGAAGCCCCAGAAGTCTCAAGTCACACAGAAACAGACAACAGGCTTGGGTGGTAGAAGTCTGCCAACATTTACATTAAGTGACTGCATCCTCTTATTTCTGTTTTTCCCCTTTTTTTTCTATATACCTTCCAAGTTCTAAAGCAAATGAGACATGAATTCTACAATCAGCTTTCTTCACTACTCATTCCTTATTTGGTTCCTTAGAAGTACTGCCCCTTCCTGCAGTGAGATGGGGGTTGTGTGAAATAAATAATATCCACTCATATAATTAAACAATCATAAAGCATATGTACCAGAGGGTGAATTTTATATTGCCTGTTCCATCTTAATTTGGTATTTTCTGACTTTTAGGAACACACTTGGCAACCTAAATGCTATCCTTTAATGTATTTTTTTAATCCCATATCTAAGCTTGTCTAAAAGCAAAATGGAAGAAAATATAACAGCTCTTCATCATGGACAGTCAGCGGGAAGGTTTGAACCTTCGTTTGGGCTACTGAACTAACAACATTAGATGGCAACAAGAAAAAGCTATTCCAAATAGGGCTCAACTTCAGGGTCATATGCTGTGTCAATGGACAGTTCAGTAATTCCTGACTCTCCTCCTTCCTGTCCTTGGGGCTGCAAGTCTTTTCCCCAGGGAGATAATAAAAGTGACTACAACCATCAATGGAACTGGTCTTAGTTTTTCTCAAGTCCTACTTTGCTTTGAGGTCCCTAAGCAGTATGTGATATATGCTGCCAAAATTTTGCTGACAACATAGGCAAAAGAAGGGAAATAGCAACTTTCAAAAGTCTGCATCTCAGCCAGAGCTTAGTGGAATTTTATTGTGTAAAGAAAAGCAATTTCTCTTGTTTCAGGGCTTTCTCCCATTGAATTTCAAGGTCCAGCTACACATAATGCTAGATCTTCTCAAAGTAGGTGGCAAAAATCTTTTATAGTGGAAACTGTTAGTTAACTATGGAATTCCTATAAGCTCCCTTGTAAATTAGAAAGGGTGAGTTGGTCTTGTAAATTTATGCCAAATCTGTAAGGGCTTACTGATTAGTAGATTGATGGCAAGGTCAGCTAATCATGAGTTTGCTTACTATTTATCCACTTCATATTTTCATCTTATTGGTTACTACAGTGAAAAACATTGTATGGTTGGAAACCTTAGTAAAGAACAGTTGTATTTTTCGCAAACCAGACAGGTTATTAAAGAAATAAAACCAAAAGAAATTGGACAGCAAAAAAGGTTGCCATTTACCTTATAACAAATAGCAGTCCTCAAGCTCTGCTTGTTTCACTAGGATAGAAACACCATGCAAAAGTCACCTCTGAATGAGATGCTTTGGCTTTGCAAGCTAGGTTTTCATATTCCTAAGTTCACAGTTACTGAGTCAGGTCACAGTGCCAGAGGGATAAACCCTAATTGTCAAGAAAGCACTTCCTGGTTGTGCCTTTCATCTCCTCCCAGCTGCAATATCCATCACCCTTTTCTCTCCTAACATACTTAAATTAACTCACCATATTTCTGCAAGGCTTGACAGCATATGTGCAATCCTGTGTGTCCTGCTACAATCCTGTTTGTCCTGCTACCTACAGAGGAAAAGGAAACAGTGAATAAAGGGAGGAGGGGGAGAAAAAGGGAACAAAACCAATTAAAGTGAAAGGATGAAAACAGAGGGAAAAATTTGCATAGGCTTGCTCTAGTCTAGGTCAATTCAGTGTCCATTATATAAAGGTGTTTTTAATGCAAAAAGTGACATTAGTCATATGCATAACAAGTGCAGAAGGTTGTAAAAGAAGATGCCCCCTACAAACTTTCATTTTCATTTTCTCTATCTATGTCTATTTAGGCAGAAATATATACCCAGCCCAGGAAGCTATTATTTTTTAGTGCTTACCCCTTCACCCCTCCTCCCCCCTGCCCACCCCAACACTCAACCAAAAAAAAAAAGACTTACATCAGAGGAGGTTACATTAGTTAACCTGGTTCCAGTCAGCTCAGTGACAGTTATTGACACTGTAAAATGTTCATTATTGGGAGAAAAAAAATGCTGTGTTGTTTTGACTCACTTTATATGTATTGAATCATAGCTGTGAAGTCTGACTTCTGCTAAGATGTGGGATTGATACATCCCTTCTACTTCTTTATGTATCTGTTGAACTTCTTATTTGAAAAGGATCTCTAATGGAAAGCCGGCCACATGAGTTATAGGGATGTGCACTTTCTTTGTGAATGAATTAATTTTCCCACTGTGTCCTGGGCCGTAGTCACATTGCACTCTGTGTCTTCTACAACATGGAAAGCCATGTGTGCCTACAGTCAAAAGCAGTATGCATCTTGGAAGGCATTCACTAGAAAGGAGAATAGCAGCATTGCTTAGTATTGTCACTGGAACACAGCATGATAAAATCACTCTCCAAAAATTAAAATTCCATCTCTTACCATCAGGAAAGAGGGTTAATAGTCTCTTGATCACTTTCTACCCCATTTCAAGAAGCATGCAGCAGTAACTCTTTGTTTTATTGCCATGTGGGGAAAAAAATGATACTAAACTTAAGAAATAAAATAAAAAAAATAAAAAGGGCAGTCTCCTTCAAGGCAATACTAGGAAAAAAACAGCTATGTATATTTTTCTTGTAACTGTTTTGGAAGAGCACTTGCCCACAAAAATTGAATTGCCAGAGGTCAAATGTTCTCTCTATGTAGTTGTATTTTTGCAGTTGCAACTCTAAATAAAATGTACACGTTTTCTGAAGATAGTGGAGCTATAGTTCAGTTTGTTCCTTTAAACAACAGATTCAGCATCACATGAATTTTTATACTCAAAAAAGATTGTTTTTGAAAACTGTACTTCTTGTACTTAAAATGGGTATACATTCCACTGTACATCCAAAGTATGTTTTTATCTCTTGCATTTTAGTGAAATTGTCAGATACTTGTCCAGTGTATAAAGGCACATATGTGAATAAAAGGTTACCAGAATAAGAAAGATATTTACAGTGTTGAGGTCAATACATATAATTTTTCATTTGCTTTAAATTAAAGCTTGTAAAAATTGGTGACCTTGCTGAGATATTACCTAGTGAAACTCGAAGGTTTTAAACCTTCAGATGCCAGTTTATTGATTACAACAAGGTAGCAACTTTATATACTCAAACTAAGTGGGAAAGAAACAGCTGGTGAAAATGTAATTCTTTAAAACTTGAGCTGGTGAACTACTTTTTCAGGGGCATCAGAAGCAGAAAGCTAGGTCTAAGGCCTTCCAAAGCTACAAGTGGAAAAGGTAAGAAAAAAGGACTGATCAAAAGAATAGGAATAGATGGAAGACACCCATGAATTTAAAGACACCACTGCAAACTGTCAGATGTCCTGAATCAATACAGTGAGGTCACTGCATGGCAAGCATGAACATTTTTATATAGTGGAAAATATAACCTTATATATTGGTGATTTGAAATTGTGAAGAGAAAAGGAAACACTTGAAAGAGAAAGAGAGAGAGCAAACAGAAATAGGGAAGTAAAATTGAGCTGTGAATGGTTTAAGTTGTTTTAAATTCAAAATAACGATAAAAATGAAAATACATCCTAAAGGTGAACTGAAAGCTTTTTATTTATTAGAACACAATTATAGTATTTTGATCTATTCATCTACTAATTTCTAATTTCTATAATAATTGCAGTTCAGGTATATGCTAAGGAATCTTCGATTTCTATGGGGTTTTCCAGTGTTAATGGAAAGCTTGTGTTGTAGGACTGATTTATATCATGCAGCTATTTAGATTCTGGGTGCAGTTGGTTCAACAGAATTGTGAAGACAGAGAAGAGGTAAGGTTATGTGAATAATCTTAATGATGTATTTCTCTTCATTTTTAATGTATAATCCTAATGTTGGGGGAGGAGAGGTTAAGAAGTACACTATGGATTCTTGAGCTGTTTCCCCTGACCATTTACAAGTTGTTCTGGATTGACTGAGATTTTGATTAGAAATTTCCTTTAAATTTTTAATGTGGTACTGAGGCATGGGACTTAAGAAGGCAAGTAGCAAGACACAATGTCTAGGGATAGTCGAGGGAAGCAGAGGTTGAAAGTCTTCTGCTCACAATGCTGTCTGCTTGCCCTTTAAATATAAAAATTGTTAAAACTCATTTTTTTTTCTAAGTCAGCATAATAAAGGAAGACCACCATATTTCAAGATATATGAAGTTTTGCCCAGTGTCCAGTGGTTCCCAACCTTGGGTTGTGACCCAAATGAGGGTTGCATGGGCAATGCCGTTGGTGCCACACACAAATGACAAGCCGCGGCACATGCTGGGAGTGCCCCAGGGCTGCCATCACTGTTGCACTCCGCTCCCAGCAGTGGGTCGTGGCAAAAAAAAGTTTGGAAACCATTGGTTTAGTTGCATGGAAGAAAAAAATGTCCATTTCATTTCTTGCAACTTACCAGAGCACAAATTTGCTTAATTTTTGCTATAACTGATATGCAACTCACTAGACAATGTATTTAATATATATCCTTAGTGTATTATTTATAGTCCATATATGAATGTATGGACCGTCGTTTCTGTAATGTCATTAGATGTGCAAATGTTTTCTAGGAACTTTAATAGAAATGTGTTTTACAGAAGAGAGAAATGATATAATACTATAAAAAAATTCTCAGGTAGATTATTAGTACTTCACATAGCTGGACATGGCAGATTCAAGTGCAAAGAGATGACAAGTTTTCATATTTCTGTCTGCCAACAGGAAATTCAAATTCCATAGACTGGCAGCTTCTTTTATTACCATTTCATGTGAGAATAGCTTTGATAAGCAGAAAGTCACTGTTTTGTTACATGTTTAATGGATTTTTACAATCCAATACCTTCCTACAATGCTCTTCAAATAGAAATCAGCTCTTACCCCGCCTTCAAAAAAGGGAAAGGAAAAAAAATATTCCTCCTACTTTTATGTCCTCTCTTTTTCTCAGCCCATCTTCAGTCTGGCCCCTCTATTTTGTGTCAACATATAATCAAACTTACAATAAATTCTAGACATGATCATTAATAAAAAAGGGGATGATGCAACTTCTTTTGCAGTCAGTGAAAAGATTCCCATTGAGTTTTGTCAGAGTGGTTTTGGGTCTTAGTTTGTAGGCATACATCTAACTTCTTACCTTTGTACTCACTGATAACTGTGGGAATAAATATGCTGGCATCATTATCTGTGTGTATAAACTGTTTTCACAAAATGCTAGGCCTTCTATGAAAAATGCATTGTTGGAACAAATGTAAATTATGGTCTTTGTGATGTGTGATAGTGTCCAGCACTTTTAAGCTGTATAGTTTCTATGGCATTCAGAGTTGAGGGGGAGGAATTGAATGGAGTGATTCAGTAGGACTAGGTAGAGACCCACTGTCTCTGAGGCTCAGAACTAGGTATAAGACATCTAGAGATGCTGCTAATGGCTGCCAGTAGTATTTCTACTGGATCTATAAACTTTTCCTCAACTTTCCATACACATGGTCTTGCACTCTGGTAGCTAGAATATGTTTCCCATAGGTCTAATGGCTTCCCCTTGAAAATACCGAACTCATATTTTGCCTACCTCCCATATGGGTGCACTAAGTCTTGCATTTCTCAGAGCCTTCAGTTTCTTCACTTGTCTTTCTACAATTTTAATAAAACTATATGTGCACTAAGTATTTTTGTGTGTGTTTGTTCATGGGGATGATAGAGTTAATTATATTTCTTTCTTGTTAAAAGTAGCATAATACCTTTCATCAAAAATCTCTGGAAAAAAATAGTGAGGATATCATATAGAATAGCGGGGAAACCAAGTATCAATATGCAAATTAAGAGGAATAAACATATTACTTTTATAAAAAATAATTTTTAAGTTTATCAATTTTATGTTGTTCTCTCCAAGTGGCAGTATAGGTAGGTGGGAAAGTAAGATTCTCTTTTTCTGTTCTGCCTGTTTTAGTTTGTTTAATTTCCCTGAAACTTTTTTCTAGACCTGTAGCACACTTAATAAATGATGTATTATATAAACAAGTGAAGAGGCACAAAAAAAGCATTTCATAAACTACCTACCCCCACATATGAACTTTTAACTGAGCTCTTGTACTTATTTCAGACTGATGAGGGAAACATACATCAATATTGATGACATCTTGAAAAGTATGTTGCTTTGAAATGTTTTGTTTCAGACGTTGCATAAATGTATTTAGTGTGACTGTTACTATGGTAACCACCTTGTTTCCTTTACTAAATGCCATTGTTAATTTTTTCACAAAACATATCAGAAAGTGTTGTTGTGGGATTTGCAGCAGGCTTTATGTATCTACTCTTTATATATATTCATTTAGGTTGGAAGGGAATGAATTCTTGAATACAGACACTTTTACTACTTGACCTGAGAATGCCCCTTTCTCACCTGAAATCAAGCCTTTTGCTATATCTCCTTTCAGATTGTATAAGTGTAAATGTTTTAGAAAAACAAGGAGTTACTGAACTGCATAAACATACATTTTTTTCACTGAAAATTTGCATCCCATACTCTTTTCAGACTAAAATATGCAAGAACCAACATAAGTGGCACACTTTTTTTCAAGAATTGGGCTTTTGATGTTCAAGAGGAGCCAGTATTAAAGGACATCCCTAGAAGGCTGTAGAAATTGTTCCTATTTATGACAAATGTAAAACAGTACAAATCTAGCTGAATATTATGGTGTCATTAGTTTGTGAATCGCATCCTTGAAAATAACTGTGGAGGAGCCAAATCGGTTTAAAAGAAGATAACAAAATGGTTTAAGCTACTTAGGTTGAATGCCAATTATATTTTAATATTCAACTGAGCATATTTTACTAAGAAAAAAGGCAGCATCGACGCATGCATAACTCATTGGCAGCGTCGACCAGCTGTGCCACTCTTCTCTTCGAATCACTTTGTGCATTTTAGTAGCATGGTAATTTAGTAGAGAACTACCTGAGTGATGGCATTTTCAATGAGCAGGTAATCTACAGAGAATTTTTATATGGTTATGAGTTCTGTGCTTCAGCCTGGCAACACAAAAATACATCAAGACCAATTACGGTATCAACTTTCAGCGTGATACCCTTGCCACGCAAGTGCATGTATTTCTGCCCCAGGCATTTCAAATTGCATCTAATTTGAAATCTTTGGGGTTTTAATTAAATTTCAGAATATATGGAATTCTTCATTAGTACCTGCTCTGAATAGCAGATTATACTTCTCTCAGTCTCTCGTTAAAGAAGTAGGCTGTAGTAAATAGCATGTTCAAGAACTGATCATTTGTGGTGCCTGGATATTGGGAACAGAAATAGTGAAATGCAAAATAATATCAAAAAGATTATTAGTCCAGTGAGGGACTCTTGATTTGTATTTTAATGGAATTTTACATTTCTCTTAATGATTTGCAAATTGTCCTCTGATTATAAGATGCATTAAGCTTTTCATTTTAATGGCGAGACACAGCCATTAGCAGAATTTTTTTTTTTCTGTCTTCTTTTTAGAGTGCTTCCCTGCAGCAGATAAATATTGAAACCATTAACACCTTTTGATGTACTTTATAGTGCTGCAGCCTGGACCAGTACATGAATGAATGTGGGCTTTTATATTTTAGCACTTTGCTTGAAGCTCATGATTGTCTTTACATGGGTGAACAATGAATGAAACTAAAACTACAACTCTTTTTTGGTCAAACAAGAAAATAAAAACTCATTTCCATACAGTTAATATGCCAAATGCTCCAGTAAACATTATTGATATTTAATGCAAAAAAACCCATATAAATGCAGATAAAGGTCTTACTTTTTTTATCTGAAGAAGAGGTGGGTTAAGGTTGGTAGTCTAACCTTAACTGACCATTCATTAAGGGGAAAGTATTAAGAAGTTGGAGTAGTAGTTTTTATTAAGAATATAGAACAGTTTATCATCCTAAAGTGTAAGATATGAGAACTTAGCTCCCTGTTTTCAGATATAAGAATATGCATTTTCCCTTTGTGTCAGCCTTTATTTTGAATTTTCTGGCTGTTGTCAATTTAAAGCATGCCCTTAATGTTGTCTAAACACATTTTTCTATATGCGTTAATTTCATGGGGTTTGTCGAGAGGGCCTGAAATGAGAAAGAAAGTATTTTATGTCACATATATAATGTGTATTATTACCAGATAGTATGGAATTCTGTAAAGAAATTGGCGTTTTCTATCAAGTAAATATGTGTAACCCTTCTGCCAGGTGCCAGTCAGCAGCAACAATGGCCAGGTTCAGTTTTGTGGTACTAAATATATTTTACCTGGGCTTGAGTCCCCACCCCAGGAAACGCTAAATGAATTACTAGGGTGTCCCGCATAAACAAAACCTCCTCCTCACAAACAGTGTAAACACAAACACAGATACATTACAAAAAACAGAGAAAAACATCAAATGCAATTTAAAACACTACTAACTACAGAGCAAAGTCTATAGGTAGCACCCTCTTAGGGAGGCTTCACCCATATCCAGGCAGTCTGGGACTTAGGGCTCCCCAAAAGGGTAGTTCTGGGGGCCTGCACCTCTATACCTGCCCTTCAGGAATGGGCTGGGGAAAGGAGCCCACACCAGAGAATGCTATGAGCTGCTGCTTGCGTTCAGCGCCATGGAGAGCTGCTTGAGAGCATGGGTTCTCCTGCATTGCTAGGAACTCCATTGCTCCTGGAGAAGTAGTGGAGCACCAACCTCAAGTTCCACATGGTGGGTTTGAGGAGTTAACTGCGGTTTTTGTCAACATACTGCACTCCAAAATTCCTAATCCCAATCCTGGCTCTGCTGGACAGAAAGCTGCAAAAGAGCTTGGAGGAGAGGTCAGGCCTATCTTCGCCGAGGCCTGAACTACATCTAGCACCCAACCAGACCACTTGGTTGGGACATAAACTACAAAAAGGACAAAAGGAGGCCCAGGCCTATCTCGCTGGGCCTGAACTGGACAGCAAAAAGCCAGCCAGGCCTATACTACACTGAGGTCTGTATAAACAGCAAGTAGTGCTAGGTCTCACCCTGGCTCAAATCTGCCAGCCAAACATATGGCTGAGATTCAGCCGCATAGCTAGGCTGAAATGCAATAGCTGTGAAACAACCAAAAGGGTCCTGCAGCCTGGACATCCAGTCTCAGCTATAGCACTGGGCTGAGACACGGGGGCCAGTAACTGCCAGGACCCATTCCTGGGCAGTTTGCTCCAAGGATTAATATCCCCATGGCATTAACCCACTTAAGAAAAAAAAAAAGAGGGGAAAGAGGGAGGAAATAGGAGTCTTGAACTCCAGGATAGATTTTCTCTTCTTGTACCTTAGGCTTTCCTGTCACAGCTTTTGCTTGCCTCTCCAGTGAAGAGGGTGGGGAGCCCACTCCACTGAGGGAGCTAGTTTTCTGGCTCCCGTTTCAATTGTGCAGCTCTCAATAGCCCCAGGAAAAAAAGCTAGAAACCTTAGTTGAGTTGTTCTTATATACCTGGTGTGACATCACCCAAGCCTTGTCCAATTAGGGAGTGCCTCTCTCTTAATCAATTTGCCTGGAGGATCTGCTTCCTCTGACCACTGAGGCCAAAGGGTTTTACATATTTTGCCCAGATACAGGTCTCAACTTGAGTGCATGCCCACAACAACAAGGGCCATCTTGCTCACATAAAACACACACACACACACCCCCCACAACCCAGTGTGTGTGGGGGGGTGTTACATATGTATTTAGGCAACCTACTGAAAGTCCTATAATACTTGAAAAACTAGAATGGTTCTTTCATAAAGAGATCAGTGAAATGGGTTATTTGGGGGAGTTTTCATACGTGTTCCTTTTCTATTTTCCTCTTCTTCATCCGTACCCCTTTGGACACCTGTATTTCTTCTCATCCTTCTCAATTTTCTTTTTCCTGGCACAACACTGTGTTATAGGACCTATGTCCAACCTGGATGGCTACTTAAGAGCTACTTACTTAATTTCAAATCCCAGTCTGTGAAAAACTGGCCTTGAGGGCCATGATGTGACTATTCACGTTACTAAAGTTACCTGCATACTTATTGGCAAGGTCCATCTTTGTTTGACTACTTCGATGCTCAAGAGTTGAAATTACAGTAGTACAGTAGTCATACAAATGCCCGTGTAATACTATCACTGTCGGTCTGGTGGCTAAATAACTTTATAAAATGGTGTGTATGTATTATACAGATCATTGATTAAATATATATTCCTGTGAAGTATAAAAATCCCTCTATTGTTAATGTAAATTTTGTGGTTGAACTCAGGAAATTCCAAAAGTAAATTGCTGTGCCTTAATTCTAGTTCCTTTTATATATGTCTAGAAGATATATTATATTCAATACCTGCAGTTATTAATTCTCTATAAGAAAATGCAGACTACCAGAGGCTTGATTTTATATATTTGTGAGATAATAATTCAATACAATAATGAATTGATACAAGCATAATAATAGTTAATTTAATGAAAACTTACTTTAAAGTAACTGTGCTGTGCCAGTTAAATTTTTCACAGAATATTATTTTTGTTAAATTAATAACAAAAATATAATCTTTTAAATAAAGTTACTACTCTTTTTTTTTAATAAACTAGTGAGGGATTTTTATTCTGCTGTATTCATACACAAAACTTGCATTATATTTCAAAATTAAAATATTAATTTTCTAGGGCAGTTATCTTTGGCAACAGAGTCTTCACAAAGCAACAGAGGGTGCAAATTCCTTGATCCAGAGCCATTTGGGAGTGGATATTTGGGACCATATTGAAAAATGAAACTATAAAAACACCTCATCAGTGTAATTCTAAGTGGAATTATATGAAAAAAAGCAATTATGCTTGGAGCGATGAGAACTACAAGAGAAATGGTCTCATATCTCATCCTATCTCCTCATTTTGCACAAAGGTCCTTTGCAAGCAGTCTGAGAAACCTAAAGAAAGAACTAGAAATTACACATCCTTTCTGACATAATCAGATTATTAACAGTCATAGTACGTTTTATTGTTATACAACCCTTTTTTAAAATACATATGGATAGTTTTTCTAATGTTTCATGACCTCACTGTTATCCTTTTTCATGGAGAGTATTAGTTGTTCTTCAAGTAAATTTCCTTGGATACTTCAGGTTCATAAAGAAGAGGATAGCAGACTTCAAATTAGCAGCTTGGAAGAACAGTATACAATTGTATAGTACAACAGGACAATGTGGATCATACACCCATTCGTGTAAAAACAGTTTGTAAAATATCATTTAACATAGTGAGGGGGTTAGTCAAACTGTGCTCCAGCTGATGTCAAAACTGATGGGCATACTCCCATTGATACTGATAGAGCATGAATGGGCCAATTGTGATAAAAAGACGATTTAGGACTTAATGCGTGAGAGCGTGTTCTGTATTCCCAAATTGAAAGGCTCACAGTTTTAAAACTATGGAACTAATTTTTTTCAAACATGTCTTGAACCATAAATCTCCTATGAGTCTGACCAAGTAACTAAGCCTGAAGTCTAACAACAGCAATTTAAGATTGCAAATGATATAATGCTTCATTAGAACTGTGAACAGGAAGCCATATTGCACATAGTCTATATTCCCTCTGTCTTCCTGTGACATTAAATGAAACCCCCTTCCTAAACCTGGACTTCATCATTGTATGTAATAATAATGGAATGCTTTAACACAACTTTCTCCACAAACCAAGCAGGACCTCCCTGTCTGCCCATGGTGTACTATAACCAGATGGTCATACTCACCATTCTTAGAGCCTGGTGGGTTTAACAAGCTGCACCTGCCACAGCTTATTGGCAAAACTTACTTAGCAACTTCAGACAGCTTTATAAGCCCTGTTAACAGAGGGGTCAAAAGAGGAGTTAGGTCCTGTAAACTTGTTATGGTAACACATGAAGGTGTGTGTGGGTTTTTTTTCAGTGTCCTCATAATGCAAATACAGTTGAATTGAATTTGCTCCACCTTTTTTTGTTAAGGAACAACAAAAGGAACTTTCATCTGGTTCAATCATGAAAATTTTAATATATAGAAATTTGTATATGAAAACTGTAATCAACAGAAAAAGAAGGGTTAAAATGGAATTTGGTAGTATATGCTATAGTAAAAGCTACAATGCATGCTATAGTTAATTGAGTTAGAAGATTATGGGCCAGGTTCTCATTAATGTTTTCATTCCTATGTGAGCCTGGAATCTAACAATTCCAGGCTAGTAAGGAATGCTCTTGACGTATATTGCTCAGGTTCTTGGGTCCGTGCCTCGTATTCTGCAATGAGCACTCTGGCTGGGATAGAAATATAAATTAAAAGAAACTAAATTATTTCCAATATTGGATTGTAATTTCAAAATTGTCTGAATTTTCTGACCAGCTGTCTTTGTGACTGAAATAGGCTTTGGAAATACTTTTGTGAGACCTCTTGGACAAGAAAGGATGCCTCATTTTGGAACTTTAAAATGGGCGTTTATTTATATTAAATGATAAAGTTATTTAATGAAAAACTCCCTCCATTATGTATAGATACAGTATTCAAAGACATCCTTAATTTTTAGATTCACTAAAACGGCAGTTACTTTTGACTTCAGTTAATGCATTGGAGCTTGTTATGTGTGAAAATCAGATTCCCGGTAGACTTGATTTTCTCTGTTTGCAGGAGCCATTTTTGGCTTTTCAAATAAATCTCTTTTAGTAATTTGTAATTTCACTAAAACCTTTACCAAAAAAGGACCGTTTTGGGGGTGTATTGTTCATAGTTGCTGCTTTCTAATATTGATGATGGTAAGTTTGAAAGTGGCCTAAAATTAACTCCTTACAAAGGAGTTAAAATATTTGTTCTTTGAGTGACATTTTGAATGGCAAGCATAGGCCTGAAGCAGATTTCTGTACCTGAGTGTTAAACCCTTAGATATGGGGCTTATTAGAAATGCTGACAGGTTCTTGTTGGTACTGTTAGCACAACAAATGATTGTATTCTAAAAGTTATATTAGATCCTAACTTACTCTCATCCAACAGCCATAAAACAGAGTCAGGTTATTTTGTCCAAACACACAATATTATACAAAAATTGAAAGTTCTGATTTAAACCTTCCAAATTGAAACCTTTAACTGTGTGTTTATTTTAGAGTTTTTTAAGCAAGATGTATAATGAGTCCATGAAAAGTCTTAATATCTTGTCTGTACCTTTTGGAATCTGTCAAGAATTATCCTCTTACAGCTTGTTAATAAAGCTATTGCCACTTCTAGAACAGTTACAGTGCCCATGCAGACTGAGGATTTAGTCCTCATGTGAAGGATCAAAACTATGTACAGTGAAGACAAGAGTCTGGTAAGGAGGGAGGGGGGAGTAGGAAGAGGGAGAGAAACCTTTAAAGATGATGTAGAATATTGCTTTTTATGTATTAGGTTCATTAGTAAAAGCATAATTCTGAAGCTGTTTTAACAAATGCTCAGTTTTTTGCATTAAAATAATCCGTTTTGTACCACAGTGAAATACCTGTTGAATTAATATTTTATTAAAAAATAAGTAAGAGGTACCCAGAGATTAAATTTAAATGCACCATTTATTCTTTACATGTATTGACCTGATAATAATGTAAATAGCTATGAATTTTCTGTGCACTATGACACCTGTATCCATCCTAAAGCAATATAACAAATGTTAGAATGTACCTTTTCTATGTTTTTACATTTAGAAGACTTTCATTGTATCATAATTTTAAAAAACAACAAAACAACCCTGTATTATAAAACATAGAAAAGGGGTGGTGGTCAAGCCTCCAGACACTGTACAAACTCGTGTTGATGGAGTTTCCAATAGGGCAGCACTGTTCAATTAGCAGCCTGCAGGCTGTATCCAGCCATGAGGAGTTAAGATACAGCCTGCAGGCACCCAGTTGGCCCTCACTTTCCACCACTGCCCCTCTGCCTTGCTCCTGCTCCTCTGGTGGTAGCAGAGTCTCTGGGGCAGGGCAGTATGGCAGGAGGGGGCTTGGTAAGCTAGGGTTAGCATAGCTAGCGGAGAGTTCTTGCTACTTGTGCAGCAGCACCCATGAGGAAGAGGGAAGGAGCTCATCCACACGGAAGCTGTGGTGGGTCTTCCTATGGTGGTAGCACAGGATGAGATAGGCTTTTGCTGCTCCCACAGTAATGGGAGGGCTGCATATGCAGCAAGGAAGGATGCACATGTTACCCACAGTGTGCAGCCCATGTGGTATGTAGCTCCTGACCACTCTGAAGCTGGAAAGCCCTGCTGTATGGCATTGTGAGACCAGATACTCATAAAAAAACTTCCTTAACTGTACAAGTAGGAGAAAAGTGGAGGTCCAAAGAAAAAACTGCTTTAGAAGAAATGGGTTGGTACAAGGGTTCTACCTCTCTCAAGGAAAGAAAGCCCTAGCTATTGAAGGCCCTCCTCTTAACTGTTACCATGAACAGCTGAGGATTCATGATGGATACAGATTACTAGCAACTCCTGTGTCTATGCCGAGTTCCCCTTCCTGTCATCCACATTGACTTTCCCAGCTTTGCTGGATTCTGAGGGTGAAGGTGCATAGAGCAACTCTTCCCCATATTTCCTCTTACAGTAATCTTTCACTCCTCAGAGATATTATAACCCCAACTGTGCTGGGTTTGTTCTATAGTCTTTCTGTAAATACCCACTATGGGAAGAGACATATCACACTGGCTACACCCTTCTGCTCTTGTATAGAAGTGTTATTTGTACAGACAAATGTTCATCTAAGTCTGTATTTGTATGACAAATCCATGCTCCCATCTTAGATGTGCACAAGCATTCAGTATATGCAACCAAACCTACATTAAATTATATAAATATTTTCAAGACTTCTCTATCTCTTTCTACCTTT